>NW_010544230.1:401-19277 GCF_000687285.1 Phaethon lepturus | reverse complement strand
TGCGCCGGGGCGGCCCCGGAGCTGCGGATCTGCCTCTGGTCTCCCCCCGCGCTCCCCCTGCCCCCGGGAGCCCCTCGTGCCAGCGCTGGGTTGCGTATGGGGTAGTGCCCTATGCCATGCTTGCTTATCCTCTAGCAAGGCTTTTCAACTTTTCAGCCCTTCCAGGATTAGACCAACCAACCAAACAGAAAACCCCTTCTTAACAAGCTTGTAGAAATTAAATTTTCCCCGAAGATACTCTGGAAAAAGGTTTCTGTGGATTTATTTTACTAATTTTTATTTTTTTATTTTTTATTTCAAACCATTCAGCCCCTCAATCTTTGAGAAAGTTAATAAAAATTCTGCTTCTACCCAGGGCCACATCGTGAAAGTCAGTGTTATCCCTGCCTACTGCTGCTCCAAGGAGAAAGGGGTGTCAGACCTTTGCATGTTCTAGCTTTGACTCATAGCTGTGTTTTACGAATAATGTTTATTGTGTTTTCTAATTCAGATTGAAAAAAATGAAACGTTTTCTTTGCAGAATTGGTTGGACCCTGCCAAGGAAATCAAGAAGCAGATCCGAAGTAAGTTTGTTATCATTTGTGTGTTTATTTTAGGGGCTCTGGAAAACATCATTCTGGTGTATCCACACCCTAAGATCTACACGAAAATGGGTGTCCCTCAAAACTGGACCCCCGTGGCACCGGACAGGGATGTGAGAGGCAGAGGGGGCTCCCCACCACACCAGCGGCATGTCGTGAGCACCACGTGCCCCTCACTGCCCAGCCCCTCTGATCCTGATGCTTGGTAGTCAAGCATGGGAACAGCCTGCCCAGGGAGGTGGTGGAGTCACCATCACTGGGAGGTGTTCAAAAACCGTGTGGATGTGGCACTTCAGGACATGGTTTAGGGGACACGGTGGCGCTGGATTAATGGTTGGACTTGATGATCTTGAAGGTCCTTTCCAGCCGTAGTGATTCTGTGATCCTCTGGGCTTGTTCCTAAACTGCTGGGGTAACTCGCTGCTCTTGGCTCGAAGGGCCAGTCCCACCGGGGTGCCCCCGGCCCCAGGGGCTCAGCAGCCCCCTCTCCCCAGCCCCGCTGCCTGCAGGGTGCGGGGACAGGCAGGACAAGGCCATGGCCCCCCTTCTCACCACCTTCCCCCCAAGGAGAGCGCGCTCCCCTGGGGCGACAAGGCCTGCTTTGCAGTCGCCTCTCGCATCCTCTCCTGAGTCTCTTGGCACCGGAGTTACCTGCATCTTTTAGGTATTTTACCCCATCATGAGTGCAGGCGGATGCTGAGGCTCCTAACACGTGAACTTGCATTGCTGAAAACAACTTGACATTTGCAAAGATGCAAAAACCTGAAGTTTAACATTAAGAAACGTAACCTTAAGGACTAGGCCACGTATCTAAATCATTTCTTGCATTACTGACATTTAAATCATACCCAGGAACGCTGCTCGTGCCCCATACTGAAATACTTCACTGATGCAAAGATAGCACCCTATCTGAAATATCTTTCCTTCCTGCATTTCAAAAGCTTGAACTTTGTTCCTAAAATGACCATTCAGTTCACAGAGAACCACTCAATTTTCTGCTTCACGTGAATATTTTAAAAAGCTCGGTTGTTAAATTTAGCCATCTGCTATATTAGAAATTCAAAAGCCTCTCAAAGGAAAACCATGTCAAGGCTGCCAGGCTCAAAATTTGACCTGCCTTGGTTTTTACCCCCTCTCTTTTTAAAATTGATCAAATGTTTGTGTGTGACTTTTTGTGGCAGGAAAACCTCAGCAGTTTTTTTTCTTCGCACGTCTTGTAAATGATCTCAACTAGCACTTGTGCTTTCACAAGCAAATGCATCCGGTAGTTCACGTTTGTTGGGTCAGGCCTGGCAAATGAATCATCTCCCTCTCCAAGATTCAAAGGGTTAATTTGCACTGTCTGGAAAACTTCCCCACTTCCTATGAGCAACCACACCTTTCTACCAGTGTTATTTTCATTAGAAGTAAGTGATCTGCAGTATCAGGAATTAAAACCTGTCTTTTTTTAATCTCTTGAGAAGATGGATCTGGAGAAGAAGGTGCTGTAGACCTCGATGAGTCAGAGGAGTAAGAATATAATACAAGATTTGAAATGCATTTAATACGTGCGCAAGCTGCGAGATAGACAATGAAAGGTTGTGACAGCAAGAGATTAGCCGGGGCAGAAGAATCTTGCCCTGGACATGACACGGGGGACATTTGCATTTGCAGAAGATGACAGCGATAATTTACTTGCTCTGTACAGTTCACCCCAGAAGTTTGGAACAGGGCAACGCTGGAAGAGTAGAGCTGTTACCCATGACACTTTCCAAGACACATGTATATAACCCTGCTAATGCTGGTTGAGTTGTACAACACTCAGCTATCCTTGATTCCACTGCAGCCCCCAGGGATTTTCATCCCAGTGGTTGAGAAATGAGGTTGTCGCCGTGTGTGATGCCCCTGGTTCGCACCCCATTAGTTATAACCTGCTAACTTGGACAGCGTTGGGTTTTATTTAAACCCCTGTAAGTAAGGGGTGAAGGCCTCTTACCCTGGTGTCTTAACTGTCCATGCTATATAATAGGCTGTATCATAAAGTTAATTTATTTTGTGTGTGACAGAGGAATAGATTTTCATACTGTGGCCCCTTGCCTCTGTCATGGGGCCAGGTGTCACCCACAGGCTCCACTCCCACCTCAGGGCCAAGTCCACTCCCCGGTGAGACCATGCCCCATTCTCACTGCCAGCCAAACCTTCCTTCTACCAGCTTTTATGGCCCAAGAGAGTGGAAAAGTTCCTAAAATCAAGGAGCCCAAAAGTCTCACCAAGAGCTGAAATCCTGATGGTGAATGTCGAAGTCCTGATGGTGAATGTCAAAGTCTTCTCGCATATTGAGTGTGTTTTCTGGGGTGTGTTGATGACCAAAGTGAATGGGGCTTTGCATGGGATGGAATTTCCTTGTCGTCTTTAAGTGAATACTCCCAAGCACCCCATTAGAGCAACCATACAGTATTTCCAGGCAAGCAGACTTGTCTGGCATATAAGCTGTCTTACCAGAGAGTGCGCGAGATACACCTTCAAACCCCTTATTCTTTAGGAGGTACCTAGGCGCAAGGTGCCCCCGAATTGAAGATTGTGGGAAAGCCGGACCCTGTAGGGTTTGTAAGGAAGAGTTCTGTTTTTCACAGTGTTCACGGGCACTTCCTCATTATACAGCCAAGACGGACTTTTCAAGAAGGATCTATTTATTTCTAGTTAGATTTGTACTTTGATGTCAGTGCATTTCAGAAAACAGAAGTGTCACTTTGTGTTGGCTTTGGTTTCTTCACTGCAAAAATACTGTAATTTATGTGGTAGAAGTACATGTAAGAGGTATATCCCACAACAGAGGTCTCGGTGAAAAGCCTGTTTCTGGAGAAGCACCGTGTTGCTTGTAAGAACACTGTGGTTTGGGGTTTTGTTACTGCTTTTTATTTGCATTCGAGACATGCACTAGTATAAACTGTCCCTTTTTTCAGAATAGCTTTTATATTTACTATGTTCTACTTTTTTTTTAGTCTTGATATTCTTCCTTCACAACATGTAAAGCTAATGCTCCAAAAAAAAATTTCACGAACTGTGGTGACGCAAACTCTTACCCATCCTGTGGGCCACCTAAGCTTCCTGAAATTGCTAAATAAGTGTCATGTACCCAGTGTCATGTACTGCTTTTCGGTTGTGCTCTCTGTCTTTGTCCTTGCAGTTTTGTCTGCACAGTAATTTATGTCTGCTGGAGACAGGAGCTATGTGCCAAGGCAGCGCTCTGAGAGGATGCTGTGAGCTGGTTTGGGCAGCCAGAACTCGGCACCTCACCCCGCTCCGGAGCCCATTCGTTCTCTCGCTTGCCATGTTTCCAGCGCCTCTGCGTTTTGGGTTATTGGTTTTTAAATTTGTATAGGCTGTGTTTTCAGATGGTTAATTCCAGTAAACACTGTTGGGTTGAGGTGTTTTGGTTTTGTTTTGTTTTTTTTTTTTAATTTAGCAATAAATTAGTGCTCCCTTAGGGTCCTCGCTTCAGTGGAAATCTTACTAAATAAGAAAAGAGCTGTAACATACGATCTAATAATGTAATTGTGAGTGAAAAGTAGTATCTTCAGAATAATATATGGGAAAAAGATACTGTATCCTGTTCATAGGAATTGCTTGGCTGGGGTATTTTTAAATCTGCTGATAATCAAACAGTGTAAGCCTCTCCGTTTGTGCTTACAGTGTACTTTCAGTCAATCTGTTTTCTTTTCCAGGTGGTGCTTGGCAGTTTGCATTTAATGTGAAATTCTACCCTCCAGACCCTGCCCAGCTATCTGAAGATATTACCAGGTGTTTAAAACATGAAATACCTTTCTAGAAGGGGCTTAGAAGCTGTTTGTAGTAGCACTTACACTCTAATTATCCAAGAAAAGGAATGTTTTGTATTCCCATTGGCTTCCTTTCTCTTATAAGCTTGTGGAAAATATGCAATGCTTTGGCAGAAAAGACAATTTGAACAGTTTCTGTCCTCGGAGCTAAGAAGACTTTTGTCTAATTTAACTCTAAATCTCAGCTTTTCCAATATACATATTCCTGAGAGTTGATTTTAATTTCCACAAGGATGCCCGATGCCTATTTTTGCTAGTGGTAACAAGTTGTTATTGTAAGTAAAACATAACATTGAAAAGGAAAGAAGTGGGATGAGAATAAGCATGCGATGTGAACAGCATAGGGAGTATGCTGGTAATGAATGGCTGATCCCTATTATCCAAGCCACTTAGCTCTGCAGTCTGCATCTCTGCTCTCTGGTTTTGTATTCAGATTGCAACCACAACTGAAAAAAACCCTCACCTGGTTTCATCCTTGGTATAACGCAGGAAAACTTCTGAGCCATGATGAGTTTTGTGCTATCAACAAACTGTTCCCTAGACTATTATAACATTTTGCAACCGGTGGATGTTTTTAACCTTCGTTGGTTTGTGGACTACTTGTTGCTTTTAAGGTAGCATGAAGCCTTTGGCTTAGATCAGAGTCCCCTGTGCTAGGCACTGTGCAGAAAGAGAGTGTGCCAGGAGTTCAGACTTCAACAGAGGTCTTCCGAAAGAAAGGATTGCTTTTTTCTTCTTGTCATTCTCAAATCTCCCCTGGGAACTCCATGCCTTCACCATCAAGCCAATGCTCTTCACTTTTTTTCCTGTTTTCCTCTATCTGGTGATCCCTTGCACTGCTTATCGCTGTGGGTTTAACAGCATTTACTGTTTAAATGTGTTTTTGAGAAAGCTCAACAGTTTCCTAAAGAGACAACTCACGTGTTTTGAACGGCATGCAGTTCAACTACCCTTTAATGAACCTATTTGGTGTTTTTAATTATTTTTTCTCCTCAAAGAAAAGAATCATCAGGTAGCTATATATCTTAATGATTTATGACAGAAACCTGGTATGTTTAATGGGTAATTCTCTATCTAGGTCACTAAACAAAGTAATAACTTGTTTTATTAAGGGATCTCCATGATGCTTTATAAAGCTAAATTAGGCATTGCTACCGCTAAGTTAGGCAAGGTTGGTTATTTTCAAAATTATGATTATCCTTGTTCATGCCTGAAAAATTTTGGGCTTGGGAGTTGTCTGCAAATGAGTAGAGGAGCAAAGGCTTCTTGCCGGTGCTTGGGCGGTGTTGCTCTGGGGGCAGCGGTGGAGGGGCACTTTCTGAGCCGCCTTGGTGCTCCCTTGCAGGTACTACCTCTGCTTGCAGCTGAGAGATGACATCGTGTCGGGTCGGCTGCCCTGCTCGTTCGTCACGCTGGCCCTGCTGGGCTCCTACACTGTGCAGTCGGAGCTCGGCGACTACGACCCCGACGAGTACGGCAGTGACTACATCAGCGAATTCCGCTTTGCGCCAAATCACACTAAAGAGCTGGAGGATAAAGTGATCGAGCTGCACAAGAGCCACAGGTAGGCAGAGGACATCCGCATGCGTTGTGGCCTGCCTTCAGGTGCTGTCCTGGTGCATCAGGAAATGTTAAAATCCGCTGCGGTATACTTAGTAAGAGTATTTTTCGGACAAAACTCCTCTCCATGTCTTTGGTTAGAGAAGAGCTTTGCAGCATGAAAGGCAACAGGGTCTGCACCAGAGCTTTGGCTCTGGTAGGTACCCAGCTACCTAAGGAGTATGGCTGTAGTTCTGACAGGCTGAAAATGTTTTCCAGCTGATAGATTTTATTTTAGATTCTGTTTCCTTAACATTGATGCTAGAATTGGTTGCTTTTCCTCAGGGGAATGACACCTGCAGAGGCTGAGATGCATTTCCTGGAGAATGCCAAAAAACTGTCAATGTATGGAGTAGATCTCCATCACGCCAAGGTACTCTAGTTCTTTTCTAGTTCTCAATGTACTCTAGTTCTTTTACTGGTCATCTTTCTCCTGTGGCATAGTACTTGAATCTACACGGACTCCCTGATTTATTCTTTCTTGTTGTTTTGAGAAGGGCATTTTTGGGGGATAAATCATGTGTCAACATGAGGAAAGGTGACTCACAGGGTAAGCATAAATATATCTTGTAACTGTAACATAACTTAGCCTATAGATTCAAAGATGCTGCACATGAACCTTTTATGTTGATTAAACAACCAAATCCTTTGGGAAAATATTGAATGGACAGAGTAATGAGGAAGGATATTAGAAGCTGTCCAGAGAGTGATCAATTGTCATTTCATTCAGCTACATTTTCCAATTTAATAAGGCCAACTATGGTATCTTAACTAGATAAGCAGATCATTTCTAACACTGCAGAGAACTTCCAAGCAATTATTTAGCAGTGCTGGAAACCTAGTAAGATTGATAGTAATGGGGAGACAGCGGCTTGTCTCCCTTCTGAAGTGTGGTCGTTGCAGTTGACTGGAAGGGCAGTAATTCTGCTGGAAACATTCTCCCATGATGAAGTAGTTTCTCTAATCATCGGCAAGTTAAGTTATGAATAAAACATGGTCATTTTTATTGTGGCTTGGGAGAGCCACCTACCAGCCTTGTGTTGGTTGTCTGGTTTTTGTTTTTTGGTGGGTTTTTTTTTCCAAATAAATAATTACTTTATTTTTCTTCACTCTTCAGAGTAAGGCTAATGGATTTTAAGATCTTTGAGGTTAGCAAATATCCTTGGCAAATGAGTGCTGAGTAAAGAATCCTGAGCTGTGGAGAGCACTGCATTTTCTGTAAAAGTCAGAGTTATTGTGAGCCTGATTTTGTGCTGCAGCAGATCCTTTCAAGAAACGAGATAAATTTGCAGCTCAGATCTTGAAAGGGCCTGCAACCATGTGTCTGGGGCATTTCATAGGAGCTGCACATATGTGTTACAGAATTCAAGGCAATCTTTTGGGTTCTGTTAATTGCCTTCACTAAAAATGGAAATTCTGGGTATGGCTCAATGGGCAGCACTCTACCAGGAGGTATGCCGCTGCCTTCCCTGTGTCTTGCAGATAAGCACAAAATCTTGAGGCACATTTGGAGCAGAGATAGAAATGGATTGGTGAATGTCACTCAATAGCTTTTTTCCAACATCCTTTATTCAACACAAAGAAATCTGCAAAACCCCAACTAAGGGAGTTCCTGTTCTCAATACACTACAGGCATAGCATTAAGGCCTAAGTATTTTTTTTTAGAGTACTGGAGAAAGCCTGTGAAATTTAAGATAGGTTATCCTGAGATAACCATGGTGTTTTGTTTTGTTTTTTAATTAGTATCCAGTTTTACTCTTCTGTTTTTCATATGGAAAGACTAGGAGCAAGAGAAGTTGGTAGACGAGCCAATCTCGCTCTGAAGTGGGGTTCTTAATTTAAAAAGTTGCAGTGCTGACTGGATTGGGTCTGTCTGTGCGTTAAGAAACCCAACAGTAATCTTGGAAAGTGAGCTGAAGGTGGGAAGAGTAGACTCTGTGAGAAGTAATGTTTAGCTTTAATTAGGTCTGCCAGTGAGATCTGGTGGTATCAGGCAAAGAGACAAGTATCTCTATGGATGCCTGTTTGAAGTCACACCATGGCAGATGTCTCTATGTAAATGTCAATTCATTAAGGCTGTGCCAGTATCTTAGGTATTCAACAGATGCTGGGCTCGCCAGCTGCTGTTAAAACTAGTTCTCAATTACCCAACACAAGGCTACCATAAAAAATGTGTTCAGATAGACAGATTTGTCCTCTGGGCTGTCACCACTCTGATAAAGCCCCCCATTCGTATGCAGAGCTGCAGGGATGTGCAGCTCCACGTCTCGTGCTTCGGACATAACAGCTATCAGTTTTCTGTTCCGTGCAATGACATCGCTCCTGAAAAAAGCCAAATTCTTTTAATCAGGTTTCGTTTTACACCAGTAGTATCCCATTGAAAAGCAATCTCTGACACTGACAAATAACAGAAGCCGTGAATGGACTTAGATCTGCTGCAAAGATGGGGATGAGGGAAGAGGGCATTTCTCAATGAGTTTTTGAGAAAGTATAGCAAAAGAAGGAGCCCCTTGCACCTGCAGCTCTGTGCCATATGTGAGCATGCGTGCATTTCAGGTTTGAGAAAGTATAGCAAAAGAAGGAGCCCCTCGCACCTGCAGCTCTGTGCCATATGCGAGCATGCGTGCATTTCAGTCATTTGTCAGGCAGTAATATTACTGGCAATGAGACTTTCTTTTTCAGAATGTATTCACTGTATTTAAACATTACTCTTTGCATAGGAAACGGTGAAATTGAAGTCCACTGAAAAAAATTAGCTTTGTCTCTTTTGTAGTACCTGACAATGATAGCACGAGAGCTTTATTTGGAAAAAAAATCTACCTTTAAGAGGTGATATCATCAGTGTTGGAACATACATCCTCTATTGATGTGTTCCCTAACACTAAAGTGACTTTGTGGCACTAATTCTATGTTGTGTCTCTGATTTTAAAACAATTTTTTTTTTCAAGCTTTACTGTAGCCTTTCACAGAATCACTAGGTTGGAAAAGACCTTCAAGATCATCAAGTCCAACCATTAATCCAGCGCCACCATGTCCCCTAGACCATGTCCTGAAGCACCACATCCACATGTTTTTTGAACACTTCCAGAGATGGTGACTCCACCACGTCCCTGGGCAGCCTGTTCCAATGCCTGACCACTCTCTCGATGAAGAAATTTTTCCTAATATCCAAATTTTTTTCCAAATTTTTTTATCCAAATTTTTCCTAATATCCAAATCTTTGCACCATGACAGACCATGCGTGCCTTTGTGTTCATCTTAAAATGTAATCAGACTTTCACAGTGTGCCTAAAAGATGGCTTGTTGGGAAAACCAGAGGAAAAGGAATTCATTTCATGATTATCATAGGGTGACATCTTCACAGCTTCTGTTGTCAGACTTTTGTAACTTTTAAGTTATTTTAAAATAATTACTGAAGAACTCTGTGCTTTAGAATGGATCCTTCTTTTCTCCAGCTAAGTACTATTAATACTTAGCTAAATTAAAAAAAAAGAATTACACAGTCTAATGGTCATAGCAAACAGTGAAGATTGGTTTTAGACTATTTGAAGGTTTCTAAAGGAAAGAGAGGTGTATACTTCTGACTTCAAAAATACATATTTATGGGTATATTCTGATAAGATTGTGGCCAAATCTTTTATAGTGATAACGTGTCTGACCTGTAGCTTCCCTGTCAAAAATGGGTTATAGCACCCAGCTGCACGTTTTTAAAAGAATCTTTCTGGTCCAAATGCCCAACTTTCTGCCCACTGGTCATTTCAAAGTGAAAATACTGAGCATAGGCACAACAGCATTAAAGAAACTAGCAAACCAACTGAAGCCAAGGTGAGCAAACTACAGAAGAAAAATCTATCTAAGGATTCAGAAGGCTTAGTCATGGAGAAGAGTGATGCCGAGAGAAGTAAATTTGTATGCTGTCCTGCTTACTCTCAATCTGGTATTTATGCTAATAACACTTTTTTATTATGTTAATACAATTTTGCTGTGTGGCTAATATCATTCTTTTAATAACGTCCAAAAGTCTCCCACCCTTTTGGAGTCTTTCTAAAATGCAAGGGAACATTCGCAACACTCAGTTTCTCTCACCCTGCCCAACCTTACTATTACTTTCATGAATGCAGTCAATGAGTAGGGTAGCTCTCAGAAACCAGGTCACTACAGCTGATGCATTAAAAAGACGTAGCTCAGATAGAAACCGTATACAAGAATCTGTAGTACTGTCAGATGTAAGGAGACAAATACTCAACAAAGTGCATTTCTTGCTTTTCCAGGATTCTGAAGGAGTGGAAATCATGCTAGGAGTTTGTGCAAGTGGTCTCTTAATATATCGAGACAGACTCAGAATAAATAGATTTGCCTGGCCAAAGGTTCTGAAAATTTCCTACAAGAGGAACAACTTCTATATCAAAATCCGACCAGGGGAGGTAGGTCATCCTGACACACTTTAGCGAATGAACCTTTTCAAAAATACCATGTTCTCATTGATTCATCGATTTTTCATGTCTTACAAGCCTTTAACATGCCTTCCCATTTATATCCTCTAATTTGTGCTGATTTTCTTAGGACAGATTAGGTAAATACTTTATTTAAAATACAGATAAAATCTTCTTTAGTGTTTTTCTGTTTACGTCCATCAACTAACGTAAAAAATAAATATGGCCATCTGAATGTAAAAAGCTCATCCATATTATGAATACTTTATGACTTTAAGTAACATACTGCTTATTCATGGAGTGCTGATCATCCACCATCATGTTCTATATTAACTTAGTTTCTCTTCATCTTACCCACTAAGAGATGTAGGCAGGCCATGCCAAATTTTATAAGCATATCATACTAGTACATTTGGAGTTGGAGCAGAAATCCGGAGACTGATAAAAACAGTCAAGCATCCACCATTCAGCATTTTTGGTTGCTACATGCATTAGCCCTCCCAGACCCACAGGAGCTCATGTTCTGTCTCTGGAGAAGGTGATGTGAAATCTCGTACAGTGAGTGCCCTCTCGTGGCGTAGCTGGATGCGTAGCAAATACCTACCTCATGGGTTGAGCATGCACGAACCCAGAAATAAGATGATAAATTTTAGGAAAAACCCCAGGAGGAGTTCAGGAGCATCAGAGGCAAAGGAGTGTCTCCATTTTAAGTGCTGTACAATAAGCAGTCTGTGGCAGGTGAATAACGCATCTCCATTTTAGAGAGTGGAGCTGTATAGCAGGACAGAAATCACCTGGATGAGGACTGGCGTTTCTCCCTTAATGCAGTGTGGCAGCTGGGAGTCCCAAGCCAGTGTCTCCAGTACTGGCTTCATAAGTGACCTGGCAGATCTGCTGCGGCACCCCACCAGCCCCAGGTCCAGAGCCTTTTTTGGAGTCCTAAACTAAAATCCACAAACCTACGTCTCCTGCCTCTCAGCAGACAGTTTTAGTAACCAACTTCCCAGTCTTTAAGTCTGATTAAAAAAAAATAAAATAAATGACAAAGAATAGCCACTGATGTTTCCAGTGCCTGCACTCAAGCTCTCCACCACTGAAGTCCTGCTGAGCTCTGCTGGTCTTGGTATGTAGCATCCTAGGCCAGGTCATAGTTCCTTCTGCAAAATAATCAATGCAGTCTCTTTCCAAATCACATTCGATGATAATGTGATTCAGCATCCCATGTGTCACTTGTATCGTCTTTGTTCTTTTGCTGTTTCCTGCCTTGTTTCCCTCTGTCAGCTCCCTGTAGGGAACCAGGCTTCCTTGCAAGGGCCCTTCTGCCTACCTTTCCCTGGTCACAGCAACACTACTTCACCTACTCTGCTATCTGCATGTAGCCATCGACATGTTACGGCGGTTGTAGCTGGCACAGCTTTTGCATCTGGAATATGTAAATCTGCAGCACAACCTAGCAAAGGTCTCTTAGTATCCCCAGCCGACTCTTTCAATTACCTGTCTTTTCCTCATCCTCTCCAGGAGATGAATTAGCTAAAAACCACTGTGATTTACTAACTGTAGTTCTTTCACTGTAAATCTCCTTAATCTAAGGCTGTGTGAGACCAGATCGGTCCCTATTGCTTCCCTCCAGGCTATTACCCACTGTTTGTTTAAACTGGTGAAGTTAAAACAACGGGGTTAAAACACTTAAATTATGTTTTTCCCAGAAGTCTCGCAAGTCTTAACTGATCTTTTTGTTATTACAGGGCATAAAACACCGCTGGCACCATCAAAAACCTCTTGCTCATTATGTGTGTTTCCCTCAAAAAATGATCCTCAAAGTTTGCTTTGATGATTGCTCTCAGCTTCCTTCCCAGACAGTAGCCTGCAGAATATGTACATACGTGTTTATATACATGAACATATACGTTCAGCCTTGCAATGAGATTATATAGACGGAGGAAATAAAGATGAACCTGTGTACGCTGTCTAAAAATAGATGCCCATCATCAAACACATCCTTTTTCTTTTTTCTTACCTAGTTCGAGCAGTTTGAAAGCACTATTGGGTTTAAGTTGCCAAATCATCGTGCTGCAAAGCGCTTATGGAAAGTGTGTGTTGAGCACCATACATTTTTCAGGTACGTGGATTTCTTTTCCTGAAGGTGTGCCATAAAACGCAACAGAAAAGAGCGATTCTGTCGGCAGAGGCAAAACCCTTTGAACCAAATTGCCTTTTTGATCACGAGGTATCTCCGAGCAGACAAGGGATGGTTATTGCTTCTTAAAAACGTGAAATGTTTCACCCAAATTATTCATACTATTTCAGATGGATACTGAATGTTTAAAATCACCATATGGTCCCAATTAATCGTTTCACTTTATCTGTGCCATGATATTATCAGCCACTGTAATTAAAGAGACGAAGGACTCTGCTGCACTTCTGCACATATGCTTGTATAGGAAGAACAACATATGGAAAGTTACTGGAGGATGTGGGCAAGAGTTAAAAAAAAAAGGATATTTTTATTTAATTAGAAATGAAAATACAGACAGTAGTCGGTGGTGTATTTTTTTGGTCACCCAGGATACCCAATCCATAGCTGTAATTTTTGTGTTCCTGAGGATTTTTGCAGCTATGTTTTTAACATCTAAGAAGACCTGAGAAAAGTTTGGGGTAGTGGAATAAATGCTGTAATTAGTTTGTGCTGAGATAGGCAGCAAGGAGGTACTTAGCAATGGGAACCCAAAAGTGTGAGATTTTCAATGGCATTAAAGTGTGTCCAGTGCTTAAAAAACCCTCTGAAGATGTTTGGCAGGACTGAAGAATGTGTCTCTTTTCCTAAAGCTATTGGTTCAGGCTGTCTGTATGTCCATATGAAATGCAGTCTTAAAAGCAAAAGATCTAAAAAGAAATTGAGTGTGCATTTTTTGGTGTGTTTTTTGATTTTTAATGGAAAATCAATGTCTAAAGCATAAACTCCATAGTAGGAGAGTGGCTTCTTCAGCAAACCCCCATAGCCAAAATACAGAGGGTGGGAAGGCTCTAACCTGAAAAATGTCTGCATCCCTGTGAATGAATACTGCCCTGCGTTCATGGGAAATCCATTCTGTCCCTGTCCTCAGTGTAGCAATACCATGTTAAATTTGAAGTATAAGAGATATATCTATTTCAGCCCAGATCAGTGTCCCTGATACAAAGAGCACCTTATTTTTATTTTTGGGGATTAGAAAATAATACGTCTGATTTTCAAGCAGGAAGGGACTGAGTAATTCTTGCCCCTTGGGAAGAACTCAGCTCTTCAGATGCATTAGCTCAGCGGTTTTGTCATGCTGTATGCCTTTTAGCTGCAGACCCGTGAGGCACAGGTTACGATGGAGAGTGCTACGCAATGGTCGTCTTCTCTCCAGAAACAGTGGACTGATTTTTGGAGGAGGGGGAGTAACAGGTGCACTGCTTGGTGTGTTTTAGGCTCCTGCTACCAGAAGCACCTCCAAAGAAGTTCCTCACGCTGGGCTCCAAGTTTCGCTACAGCGGCCGGACGCAGGCCCAGACGAGAAGAGCCAGTGCCCTCATAGACCGTCCCGCACCTTACTTTGAGCGGTCTTCTAGTAAACGTTACACTATGTCTCGCAGCTTAGATGGGGGTAAGGTCCTCTTAATTACCTTTGTCAAAAGTTATCATCACAGTGGTCACTGCTTTAGATTAGGTGTAAACCTCTTGTCATCTCGTCTCCTGGAGCTTCGGCTGAGTGGAGGCTGTGAGTACCTGGACGTTCACTGCAGGGGTAGGGGAGGGTGCAGAGGAACGCTGTGCTAAACATGCTAAACATACTGCTGCTGTCCCGACAAAGTGTTTGCCTGGAGGAGGTCCTTGGGAGTCCACTCCTGTGGAGCCTCTCTCCCCCTTGGCCTCACGCCTGCAAAGCACTTCCCTGCTCTGGGGAAGGATGGGGCGCTCAGGTCTGCTGGCTGCAACACTTTTTCAGGGTTTGCATGAGTAACTGTTTGGGTTTTGGTTTAATTTGGCTTTTTCTTCTATGTAGGTTTTTCATTTAAGTATGTGTTACAATTGATGAATGAATTATTTCCCTGGATTGAGTAATAACACTTGCTTCCGATTACCTCACGTCCTAGTTGGATGAGTGCTAACAGGCTTTTTCCATACATTACTTTTGAAGGTGTGAGATGGAGAGTAACATATGCAGGTTAATAGTATGTCCTTCCTCCTCACTTTTTCCGTGGTTCATGGAGGTCACAGTTCTACTGCTCCCTTAATTTTAAACCAGCACGTGGTTCAGAGTCTCACCTACTTCATCAGCTGTTACTGTTGTCAGCTACTGAGTAAAAAGAGGTTGTACTACTATTTTTTTTTTAAGAAAAAAAGACTGAGACTAAATTCAGAATTGCTACAGGTTAAAAAAAAAAAGGTGAATTCTCCTGCAGAATATCACAAACAAATTGCAATGAGTATAGCTGGTGGTGGGGATGGGGAGAAGCTTTGATTTAAAAGTACTAGTGACAAGACTTCCTTTCTCCCCCTAAAGGTGCTGCTTGTCATTAATTATTTTGGAATCTTCTAATTCTGATGTGCTGCTTGCTCGTTACCAAGCAACTGGTGACCTGATTGCTGTGCATGTGTCTCAAAGCAGAAATTATCCTTCTGCGTTATTTTGTTTGTAACATCTAAACAAAATGTCTCCCTCTACCCCTTTTGCTTTCTCCCGCCTCCTAAGCTCATTCTCAAGAAACACGATACCTCAAACGCTTTTTCCCCGGTGTTTGTGAGACTCCGCAAGGTTTTTATGATGTTAATTTGCCTAAGTGCAAATGGGGAAAAGAGGTTTTTTTAATCAAAGCTTATGATTTCTTCACTAATGTTGTTACTATAACACAAACATGGCTGTAGTATTCTGCATTGTGTACACTGTGATCCTGGCCCTGGCGTTTGTTACAGATGCAAATAACTTTATAAATTTGAATAGTCCTGTTGACTTAGAAATTAGTTACACAATAGTCAAGTGCAGGGTCTGGTTATATATTAGTTTTGATTACATTCTTTCAGTAAATTTACTATTTATTTCAAAACCATTAATATATATTTAAGTTCGCTGAATTACCACACATGTAAATCCTAAAATATTCTGGTTTGGTCCACTGAATTGAATACCATCACCTTCCAGAATTTTTTAGGATAATGAGCTCACTTAACTGGCAGACTTTAATACTGAATAATAGAAAGATCCCATTTCTTGATTCTCAGATATTAAGCCTGTGTTACATAAATATTGTCATTTCCTACAATGCAGCAACATTACTTACAGGGCATTTGAACTGCATTGTTGTCTTCTGACAGATTTAAAAAAAAAAAAAAAAAATCTCTTCCACCCCCATGGCTGATGTCATAGCTGGTTTTCCTTATGTTTCTTGCCTGATGATAACTGTGGCAACGCGTTGATTTTTTTCTGATCGTTTTACTACAGTAGCACTTTTAATGGCTTGCTAACATTTAACAACTGTGTAATGCACACATTAGCTACAGCAATGTGTGTATACACATCCATAATATATGTTTATGCATATAAAAGCTACAAGCTTTATTTCGAGTAAACAGTTTATTTAAATGTATGCACATGCTTCTGGTTTCCTAAAACATGACATGGTTGTGTTTTCGGCAATATCTCAAATGTTTTACTAACCCAGCTTTTTAATTTTATGCAGCTTCTCAGCAAAAGCTATTTCAGACTTTCCCTCTTTAAATATTTGCTTTTAGCATCAGTGAATGAAAACCATGAAATGTACATGAAGGATTCTGTGTCTGCTGCAGAGGTTGGTACTGGCCAGTACGCCACAACAAAGGGCATCTCTCAGACCAATTTGATAACCACTGTGACTCCAGAGAAGAAGGCAGAAGAAGAGAAAGATGATGAAGAGGGCAAAAAGAAAAGAGCAGAGGAAGTCACCCCGGTCTCAGCCGTACGCCATGACACCAAGGTAGAGTTTTGAGGTTTTTGTATTAAACTGACCTGCCTGGAGAGCGCTTGGAGAAACACAGAATTATTAGGGAGGATGGGAGGAGATGCCTAGTTCCATGAGAGGAAACTGGAATCTACACGGCTGTATGTACGTGTATATATGTGTCTTGAATCAATATTTTTTATAGTCCTTTCGCATTTCATATGACATTGTAAAAGTTAGTTCCTGCCTCAGACTGTTTTTTTTAAATCTGACAGTCAGCACAGTGTTTTTTACGTAGCATTCAAGAGCTCTTTAGGAAATACTCAAAAAGAGAGTAGCAGTGCACGTTTTGCTCCTTTGGTCTTCGGTCGTATTTTGACTTTAGTATGGGCATCATGTTTTCTATTTTTTGACAAGGCAACAAAACAGTTCTTGTTCTTGTGTTCTCTGTGCTTTAAACTACCGTACTTTTCTCATTTAATTCTCGTAAAGCTCTGTTTCCTTGCATGTATTTCAATAAGCATTTTTCTCTATTAACTTTTGGGTATTAATACACTATTATAAGCTTTTTTCCTGGCTTACAAAAGCATTTGCTTCCCTTGTTTGAAGTTTCGCATTGAAGAAAACTGTTTTTATTGATGGTTCTTTGCTTGGTTGTTAAATTCGATTCACCCCTCACCATCTCAAATCCCACCACCACTGCATACACATACACACACGGCTGTGCATGATATCTGCTGAGTTATTAAGATGGGGCAAATCAAACAGGAGGACAGAGAAGATACCAAATTTCAGAGATTGTTAGTGAAGAGAAATAGCATGGAATCAAAAAAGATCAGGTGTAAAATGTCCTGTTTCTTTTACTTTGAGGAGAAGAAAACAGAATGTGAAAGATATTGAATCTAGGATATCATTCAAAAAGTGTACTATGGAGTGCCCTTGCTAAACAAGTAAGATTTACCCTCTTCATTTATGACGGAAAACCTTGATGTATACTTTTACACCCACAAAACTGTCATCCATGCAAATATTAGAACCTGAACTTCTAGCCTTTTCATACAAGGCCACAATGAGCTACATAGCTAAAGGATTAAGTCCTCAAAAATAGTTGCAATTAAGGTACCAAAAGTCAGAAACAAATTGAATTACTGAAAATTGTAGATGAGAGAAGATTTTCTTTTGAAAGTGTGCGCTGTAATTGTAGTATTAAAAAAATAATCTCTGTAAAACTTATCTAGAGTCTTCTTGAAACTCCATTAGTTTCTGCATGGAGAAACATTGATGAAAATCAAATACGCAGAAGATATCCCATAGAAACTAATTCTGTTCCAAGTATTTGTTACTTTCGGTCAACGGACCTGCATTTCAAAGATCATCTGTTCCTTATATATGGCTAGAAACAGTCAAAAATGTTTTTAGGAGAATATTTTGATGGTACTTAAGCATGCACAAATGAAAGATTTTTACCCCCTACTCAAGAGGTTGGTTTTGTTTAAACCATCTGTTAATAGAGCTTCAGTTCTGTAAGCCTATAGAGATATGCTTCCACTGGACCTGCTAACAGCTTTGTCATTTGTCAGAGTAGGGTCTCAAGAAACACAGGGCAAATTTAAAACAAATTCCTATTTAAGGATATATCAATTTTACAGGTAGGTTTTCAACTTTTCCACTAAGACACTTTTCCTTTGTTTTATCCAAAGGCACCAGAAGTTATTCTAAATATTAACATTGCAAAGATGTCAGTAAGTGAATAGTTTGTATTAGCAAAGAATAAATTTACTTTGGCTTTTTTGCCTTTACAATATAAAGAGAAGTTCTGTGTATTTAGCTCATATGAAGTCCTGTGAGTCGTCAGGATGCTAAGTCATCAGCATTAAATTTTGACTTGAGCTTACTGCATTAAGCCCATAAAGAAGACATCTGTAAGTGGTTTGAAGTTAGGCTTGGTTTTGGTTGCTTAATTTGGGAACACAGATTGCCTGACCTTATAGATTGTTTAACTGTTCTGGTTAGAGAAGAGAGAGAAACAAAATATTAAAGAGGAGGGGAAGGAGCTCTTCCATGTAAGTATTTGGCTTAAATCCCATTCCTACCATTAAGATACCTAGTAAAGATTAGGCTCAGTTCATGCAGCCTGTGTCTAAAACTTGGATCCTGCTTGTTGGCTCAGATTTGGCACCAGCTTGTGCAGGCAGATGCTGTTTTGGCTTTGAAGTCATTTTGCGCTTGGGAGCTAGGAGTGGCAGTGGGGTTGAAAAGCCTTTTGTAGCTCATCGAGGAGATGCGTGGTGGATGGAGCAGCTCAGGCACTTAGGGTTTGGTCACGGAGCCAGTGTGCCACTTCAGCTAAGTGCGCCTGGTTGAATTTGGCCAAAATGCCTCCGAGCCATCAGCATCATGGCAGGTCTGCTGTACTGGGGTATTTCAGTGGCAATGCTGGTTCTTGTCCTTCTAAAGAGCAGCCGTGGCTGGCCACAGAGAGCATGTTAGGCGACGGTCAGCTAGTCA
>NW_010544230.1:0-370 GCF_000687285.1 Phaethon lepturus | reverse complement strand
AGCACCCCGCCTGCTGAATCGCCTCCCTACCAATTTTTTGTCCCTGAATGACCTTAAAGACTGGTTAAATGCCCTACAAGTGGCGTATCAAAGCAAATCCTGCTTGTTGGTGGCTGACGTTCTTTGCATTGCGGTAAAATGTGTAGCAAAAGCATCGGGTGCATTTTTGCCTCTTTGCTATGGCTAAAGAATCACTTTGGGGAGACGTGGCTGCGTGAAGCGCGGACACCTCTCTGGTCAGCCCCCCTTCAGATCCCCAGCGAGGGAGCACAGGGTCTGCCTAGCCAAAGCCCTCACCTCCCTTCTTTCAGCGTGCTGCCAAAGCGGTGGGGCGCAGCCAAGGGGGACAGCAGAGCCTGGGGCTGGGAGG
>NW_010544229.1:0-11855 GCF_000687285.1 Phaethon lepturus | reverse complement strand
GGCTGACAGGCCTGTAGTTCCCAGGATCCTGTTAGCTGTCAGAGCCTGGTGAAGGAGGGTAAGGTAGAAAGAGCCTGAAGCAGCCTGTTGTGGCCCTTAGCTTCCACTTATACCTAAGTGGTCCTGCCCCCCTGCCAAAGACAGATTCATATAAAAGTAAGTTTCTGTCAGAACAGGAAGGCATCAAGCCTCTATTCTGTAAAAGCTCCTTTTAAAAATAATTCCATATTTGTTCAGCAAAAGGACTGTTTAGTGTTACTATGATTATTTATACAAATTCTACATACTTATTTTGGTAAGACCCACCTGCTGGATTCTTAGGGGTTTACAAGCTACTACAAAACAAAGTTCAAAACAGACACCTACAGGAAACAGCATGTGGCTTATCTCAGCTTTTCCAACCACTCTGCTAACATCACTAAAGATCTGTCTAATCAAGAATACAATTAATATATTTCCTTATAAATCCATATGTAATTAAACAACTGATTCTTTCTCATGACTAACTTTCAAACAGAGGTATGGAATTCAATTCCTTTTGGGGAATTTTGTGCTCAACAGTCTACAGATGCAAATGGTTGTGGATGGGCCTCAACCTGTGAAAGCCAGAGACACAAGAACTTCTCAACCTCTTGGGAGGCAAGAGACAACATTAGCACCGGCATCGCTGGAGTTTTGCTGCATAAAGATTGTCAGGACCATAAGCCAAAGTCATTATTTTGGCTTCCACTTTCCCAGCAGACTGATGGGCCCCAAAGCATACTGTAGTGCTTTTCAGGTAGAATAAAGAGATGCCTTCTTAAAGACTTGAGGTCAGTTCTTACTCTGAAAAGCACAATTGAAAATAATTGGAGGAAAAGTCACTTGCCAGTTTTGTGGCTTCTGGATCTGGGTTGCCCAGAGCCCCAAATGGAGTTAAATCAGAGCAGACAGGCAGCACCTATTACAGTTATATTGAACCTGGGTGGAAAATGCTCATTCCAGCTCCCACCTCTAGGAACTGTTTTGACACCACTGATAATTCTGAGTACTCACATGTACTATTTTGTAAGAAAGCAGATGGGCAAAATCTGGGTCATGACAAGTCCGTTCTGTGACAGTAAAAGAATAAACATGAACTAAATGTTTCTTCTACTGTAGGTTTCTCATTGTCTGCAAAGGGAAAACATGTAGTCAAGTAGAAGAGATTAAATGTATGAAAGATACTGTCACTCCAGTTCTGGATCTCATGCAAAGTGTGGTAGGAAATTAAATCTAATCCAGCAGTGGAGCTTTCCAGAATTTAAGCAATTTACCAGGTCAGCAAGATGCACAGTGGCCTTCCAGTCGTTCTCCTTTTCATCCTTTATACTTTACTTTGTGTGAAGGCAGAGATATAATAGAATCCATCATAGGCGGATCCTAAATCCACTCCTTGCCTTGCTGCACAAGTCTGTAATCCAGACTCCATGGTTCTGTCCACCAAGAACCATATCCACAAAGGCACAAGGGGCACAAGCACCTCCCCACCTTTAGGAGTCTAGGCCCTAACTTAGTCCAATTGGGGTACAGATGTTAAGTCTTGCACAAATCATGCACGTCTTTAACAGCTATAATTTATGAAATGCAGCAGTTACTTTCTGGTACTTTGGGGTGTTGTAACTTCTTAGGACATTATTTCCATGATCACTGTTGGTAGATTAAAGAAGAAATTGTTAGAAGTCCTATTTTAAGAAGTAATATAGTACATCTGTAGGCAATTACATAAAAGTACAAATGTTAAGCCACAGTAATGTCCTTGAACACAATACAAGGAACTTTGATACTCTAAAATAAATCACACTAAGAAAGTGTCATGTTCTGTTTCATTTTTATCCTATCACCCAGAGATTATATAAATCATTCTTAACACTCAGTAGTCAGGGACAATGTTAATAATTGCCAGTGAGATCATAGTAATTTTTTTTTTTTCACTAAAGAAATTGAGACAGTAAGCCAAAAGGAAATTCACATATACTGAATACTTAAGTTTAGGGGGAAAAAAAGGTAAATAATAGTAATTTAGAATATTATTAGGTATCTTTATCAGTCCTGTAGTTCAAAGATTTGTAACTGTTTTTCAAATGTAAAATTTATTGCAGTGAATGGATGATCTGCACAGAAGACAACAAAAGTGAACTGTTGACACTGTGTACTCTGAAAGTACACTCTTGCTGACATAAGCAAGAGGTGAAAGATGTTCAACAAAAGCATTTTAAACTTAAAATAAACCCAAAAGACTTGGATTCTGTTGAACTTTGGAGCAATCAACTTGGTAACATATGATCGTACTGTTTTCCACATGTGCAAAGCAGGACCTCATCTTCTGGCAAACCACAAAACTCGCCTACAGTCTGAAGCTGTAGAAACTACACGCAGATTGCTGACTTTTGGATCACATCCCATGGCAGAAAGGTAGGGAGACTTCAGTCTCTTGCAGTGTGATTTGCAGTCTCTGCATCTCCTTAAATGCCCTGATTAAGTGGACCTCCTGTTTTAGAACAGTTTGGATCGGAAGGGACCTTTAAAGGTCATCTGGTTCAACCCTCCTGCAGTGAACAGGGACATTTTCAACCAGATCAGGTTTTGAGTGGGTTCTTTGCAACAGAGAGGTGTGAAAGGAGAAGTGCAACTTTCTACCCAAATACAGCCCACTTCACTGTTTTGCAAAGCTGGACAGTGCAGAAAACTCTCCAGAAATCCCGGTCCCTTTTCATCAAGCAAGAGGTCAGGCCCATTTTTAGCAGTGATACGAACACACCACTCCATGGGACACAGGCAGACATTCTTCCACTTCAGTTTAAGAGTCCCTCCTGTTGCTGAAAAAGGCTATTGAGAAGGTAAACGAATTTCACAAATAATTTCATATATGAAACTTTTCTCTCTTCTTATGATTCTTATGAATCATATGAAAGGAGAAAAGGAGTTATGAATGAATCATAACTCCTTACGATTTTTAACAGAATAAAAGAGTTAGTAGAGAGTAGCAGGGTAGGAACATGGACACGTATGTACAGAAACATTTCAGCAGCAGCATTCTTCCGGATAAGTAATAAATTACTAGATAGAAAACAGTAATGTTGCCAGAACAGTTACGAGTAATGAGTAAGTAAAACTTGGCTTCTATCTTAATTTACCAATTCAACACTAGTATTGCAGACAAAAGGGTAAATTGGTATCAGATGAAATTCCAAGGAACTGAGTTATATTAAGAATTAATCATGATTAAGAGGAGCCTAGTGGCTTCACCAGCAAAACATACCAGCATTTGCCAGAAAGAAACCACCTGCTGCTATTAAGAAATCAGTTTGAAAACGTCATCCTCTTTCAAGACAAATTTGGTTTTATTTTTAAGTCATTGAAAAGCTAACTGGCTAACGTACAGATAGTATTCAGATTTTCCATTGTGTAATTGCTTAGAACAAGCCAAAGCAATTGACAAAAACAACCAAACAAAAACCAAAACACAAATAAAAATTCTTGGAGAGCACTGTAAAAAGCAGAAATGTATTACACAAACACCACTTTAACATCTGCGCTGGAATCAGTGGCTATAGGTGATCAACTCCCCTTTTTGCTCTTTCAGCTTCAAGTTTTTGAGCCAAGGCTAAGAAATGTTTCCAAGGGAATAAAAATGCAGTCTTCGTATTTCTAATTCCAGAGTTAAAAAAAAGAGACAATATCAAGCCTACCAATCTTTATGGCTTTCATTCAGTTTTATAAAAAAATAGAGTATTTTATATATCCATAACTATAATACAGATGCCAAAACGTTCACCTACAGTTCTGCTTCAGTAATATCCTCATCAGGGCAACAATAGTACTCCACAAAACAGATCTGTCCATCTTCATTCCTGATCATATACTGCAGTGAAAGAAATCCTTGAGCATCTGTTCGAATGGACACTTTACAAGATAATGCCAGTGCCTTTGTAGATGGTTTAAGCAAAGAAATCTTGTACCTGCAGGGAACAAAAAAAGTAATCTGAAAAAAATACATTGTACAGACAGGAACTAAACATTACTCCAAACAAAACCCACAGAATAACTAAAAATTAAATTAGCAATATGCTAATTTGATCTTTTCCTGGTAATAATATTGGACAGACACTGTTACCTCTTAGCTTTTGATCACAGACACAGACTTTTATCACCCAGGAAGTATTTTCTTTTTTCCCATGTACTAGGGAAATAAATGTTACAGTAGCACAAGAAGTTTTTTTAACGTTCCAGCAAGAACACATGACCTGCCACAAAAGGCACTGATCACAGACTTCCTAACCTGTTTGTCTGAGTCTGGTTACAGTGGAATGCTTCCATCAAATCAGAGTCCTTAGGGTAGTCAAGATGTGCACTTCCTGCATTTCCAAAAGTGGATAACCTGAAAGAAAAAAGGCACCACCTCAAAATACCTGATCACAGCTCTCTAAAAACTCATCAGAATCAGTCATCTTGCATACCTCAATGTTTCACAAAACACTACTGTTGGTTTTGCTTTATTTAATTAAAAATGCTAAACTGCCCACATCAGTGTCATATTTACCAGGTTGTCAATATATTCATTACTATGTTAATTCAATTACATATTGTGATTTGCTACACTCATTACAATTCTTCTTGAAATAAAGCAATATTCAAAATAGCTCCCCCTCTTCACCCTGAAAACTTCCACTCCCTACCAATGTAGGCCAAGCATGAATATTTGAGTTGAAAACATAGTTTCCAATACCTGAAGTAGGGTTTTTCTGGAGACATTGTAATCTGCAGAACTTCACTGGTCATATCCAGTTCGGCAAATGCTTCTCGTAGCCCCTCTGACTGCAAGATAATTTTATTAACAACCTTTGTACTGCAGAAATCAAAGTCTAACAACTCGTCAGGTTCTTGAGTGTTAATTTTGCACACTGTCACTACTCCTCCTTCTTCCAACAACAGCATCAAGGGATAACCATAACCACGATAACACATCCTAAGGGCTGTTGATGTTCCTGAAAAAGAAAATGAAATATACATTCTTCTGAAGGCTAGCTAGCACGTCTGATCACTTTAAAAAAATTTGCATTTTGATGGCATATGGGGCACAGTTCAATTTGATTTAGCACATTTGGTCCAGCCTCCAATACGCTAATGTAGCATGCTTAGCACAGCCTCCTAGACACTCTATGAAATGCTAATCATTATGCAGCAAAATGAAATTATTTCTATGTAGACACCAGTTCAAACCCAACTCGTGTCACATACCAAACAGTAACATTAGCTGTGAAAATGAAGCTGGATATGCTACAAATATTTCACTGGAACTGGAAAATCCTCCATGGTCCTGAGGCTCTCTCTGACTCACATTGTCTTTCTTTACCACTCTTGTTACTTGTGCAACCCAAACTGAAATTAGCGTGCATTATGGTCACATTCTCCTTTCGCTAGGTAATGATAATCTGAATGTTTGGCTTCCCAAAATATGCTGTTTAGTACAGTTGATTTAGGCCTCGAGGTCAGAGCCACAACAGAAATAGCAGAGGAGTGCCAAGTTCAATGCACAGCTGCAATGGTAGAACTGCCCAAAAAACCCATCACGGTTTCACTCTACTCCATGTGAGTACACAGTGCATCCTCTAGCACCCACACAGTTGTGCTAACTTGTAGTTATTTTTGCTTGTGAAAATATTTTTGAACAACCATCAAGTAAAAAAAAAAATTAAAATTAACTTATAGGAAATAAAATTCACTAATACCTGGGGGTTTTTTTTGTTTAAACAAATGGTTTCATGTAGTTCAGTATTTGTTCAGCTTCCCATACAGCTCTGTCACAAACAGGATCAATAATACAGTCTATTTGATTTTTGTAATTCACACACTTGATAAGCAAAATCTAAAGTGCTCTTATAGCACCTGAAGTGCTACCCAATCCAGCTGTGGATTTTTCATGAGACCTTAGGTAAGCATCATTGCTTAGTACCTTATCTGCAAGCTGGAGATAATACTCATAGAACAGATACAGGTGCAGCCTGAAAAAGGGAAGGAACAGAAGGTGCCACATAACAGCTATTGCATCGGGAGCAGGAGCATAATGAACTGACGGCACTACGTGGAACCTCTGCAGACTTCTTCAAGCCCAGCAAATCTGCCCCAGAACATTTCCTAATTCACACATACGCTTGTTAATGCTTCTGAGGTAGATAGACGTTCCAGGGTTCCGTAAGACACAGAAATACTGGACAGGAGTATTTCTACTCTTTCACATTTACTATTGAGTTGATACAAAATTTTTTGTTAGCAAGACAAATTCAGGGGGATGGAACACCTCTCCTGTGAGGACAGGCTGAGAGAGTTGGGGTTGTTCAGCCTGGAGAAGAGAGGCTCCGGTGAGACCTTCTTGCAGCCTTCCAGTACTGAAAGAGGGCTTAGAAGAAAGATGGGGACAGACTC
Organism: Phaethon lepturus; assembly: GCF_000687285.1. Taxonomy (NCBI): domain Eukaryota; kingdom Metazoa; phylum Chordata; class Aves; order Phaethontiformes; family Phaethontidae; genus Phaethon; species Phaethon lepturus. Next base: position 5,411 of record NW_010544229.1, on the reverse strand, counting down.
TTTAGCAGGGCCTGTTGTGATAGGACAAGGAGTAATGGTTTTAAACTACAAGAGCGTAGATTTAGCTTAGATGTAAGGAAGAAATTTTTCACACTGAGGGTGGTGAAACACTGGCATAGGTTGCCCAGAGAGGTGGTAGAAGCCTCATCCCTAGAAACATTGAAGGTCAGGTTGGATGGGGCTCTGAGCAACCTGATCTAATTGTAGATGTCCCTGCTCATTGCAGGGGGGTTAACTAGATGATGTTTAAAGGTCCCTTCCAACCCGAACTGTTTTATGATTCTATGAAATTCCAAGCTATGTCTATACTGTCTCTCAGTGTGCTGTTACAATTCACAGCAATTAGTCAGCCTGAGTCCCAGTGTGGATCCCCTGTGGCTTTAAGATATACTGACAGCTTTCGTTGCTTTTTCAGCTCAATGTGACAGCTCTGACAAGAGGCTGCCCCGGTTTGCCCAAGCAATAGTCTTTTAGACTGATGCTGAGGGTATCTGTAGCCTGCCCTGCTGGCCAATTAAACACACGTGGCAGTGTGAAGTACTGACCTTAGCAGAGGCAACCTTGGTGCTCTCTGCTTCCATACTGACTACCCTGAATGGGCTGCACTTGGGAAAAAATCAGGATTTGTGCAATGTGGATGATCTGGGCCCTGGACAGAAAAGAGATCCACAGGTAAGGCAGTCACAGCATGTGTCAATCCTAGGGTGCAGCACGGGCCTCAGAGTCAGAACTCCAGTCCAAACATCATAAAACTTGCCAGAAATGCCTGAAAAAATTACTTGACATGTTTTCTTAACAAGATTACAGAAACTATTTGAGATCTTCAGCCCCAAACCAGAGCAAGGGTACACGCTGGCACTGCTCACTGAACCTCATGCCACAAAGGGGTTCTCTCCCAGAACAACTGCCTTACACAGAACCAGGAAACATTACCTTCACAGGAAGACTCCTCTGTTTCTCAGTTATCCAAACAGCATCACACAGACATCTACTTTTATTCCATCTTCCAAACTAAATCAGCCTCTTTTAGCCTCTCCTGCTGCAGCAGTCCTTGACACACTGGCTAGGCTCACATTCATCGGCTCCTTTCTTCTCTCCATCAACTGTTATCACAGCACACACCTGTATTAGCTTAAGTAAACAGGATGGGTCCTGCTTAACAGCAATAGCTGCCATGCTCAGAAGGACTTAAAGTGAGGAAGTCAGAAGTTTTGCCAAGACTGGAAATCTCCCTATTGCTATGTACAGGCTTCACTATGTGATTACATGTGATTACACATACACTGTCAAGGTAAATATGCACGTTACCTGGCAAAGAACTGGTACCAAAAATGGTCAAGCAGTCGAGAAGAACAGACAAATTGATCCGGAACGTCACTGTTTCCTCCTGAACAGCAAATTCCTGAAAAATTTCTGCCTGTAAGAGAAAGGAAAGAGATTAACAGAGAGGCATTTCTGCAATTATTTCACAGTTTACACTCATTTCCTTAAATTCAGCATTTTATCTTTCAGAGATCAGTGCGATACGAAGTGATTTCTACTTGTAACACCATATCAATTAAAGAAAAATGGGTCTTCAACCTCAAAACTAGCAAAATAAAATCAGGTCACAGTTGAAACAAAGTAGCATGGCATAAGCATGAAAACCTAAGCACTTGTCTTTTATAGTTTAAAAACAAGGTACAAGGTTAAATCCTAAAGCTGCCTACTTCTGAGGCTGGAAACATGCAGTGAACTATATAAAGTCAGTGCCACCCTTCTCCAGAAACAATACTTAAGTACTTTTCTTCACTCAGACCGTGAATGAACATTTCAAATCATAAAAATATGTAAGAATAGAACAGTGAGTTCACCACATTAAAACATCTGCTGAAACATGCCTTTTGACTAGTCTGATGGGGATAAACTACTCCAGGCTATCCCGTTTGCCACTGGGCACTAGCTGCTTTGTGGTAATTGTAGGAACAGAATATCTCAGAAATAAAGCAGGGTGATATCAGCTGCTTTTGAAAAAGCAGTTACTTATTTTTATGGGCAGCCAAGAGGGCAAACTACATCCCATGGTGCATCAAACACAGCATAACCAGCGGGTCCAAAGACGTGATCATCCCACTGTGTTCAGCGTTGGTGCGGCCTCACCTTGGGTGCTGTGTGCAGTTCTGGGCCCTCAACTTAGGAACAACGTGAAGGGACTTCAGTGCATCCAGAGGAGGCAACAAAGCTGGTGAGAGGCTGCAAGGCATGTCCTGTGAGGAGCAACTGAGGACTCTGCGTTTGTCTAGTTTGGAGAAAAGGAGGCTGAGGGGCGACCTCACTGCTCTCTATGGCTTCCTGCAGAGGGGATGTGGAGAAGGAGATGCTGAGCTCTTCTCCCTGGTATCAAGTGACAGGACACATGGGGATGAGTCAAAGCTGCACCAGGGGAGGTTTACCCTGGACATTAGGCCATTGACACAGTGCCCCACAACATGTCTCTCTCTAACTTGGACAGAGATGGATTTGATGTGGGGACGATGTGACACATATAAGGAAGTGGCTGGACGGTCACATCCAGAGGGTAGTGGTCAATAGCTCAATGTCCAGATGAAGATCAGTGATGAGTGGTGTCCCTCAGGGGTCCATACTGGGACCTTTAATATGCTCTTTAATATCTTCATCAATGACATCAACAGTGGGATTGAGTCCACCCTCAACAAGTTTGCAGATGACACCAAGCTGAGTGGTGCGGTTGACACGCATGAGGGACAGGATGCCATCCAGAGGAACCTGGACAAGCTCGAGGAATAGACCTGTGTGAACCTCATGAGGTTCCACAAGGCCAAGTGCAGGGTCCTGCACCTGCGTCAGGACAACCCCCAGTATCAACACACGCTGGGGGATGAAGGGATGGAGAGCAGCCCTGCCAAAGAAGGACTTGGGGGTAATGGTGGACGAAAAGCTGGACACGAGCTGGCAACAGGCACTCACAGCCCAGAAGGGCAACCGTATCCTGGGCTGCATCCAAAGCAGCGTGGCCAGCAGGTTGAGGGAGGGGATTCTGCCCCTCTACTCCACTCTCGAGAGATCCCACCTGGACTCCTGTGTCCACCTCTGGAGCCTTCATCACCAGAAAGACATGGACCTGTTGGAGCGGGTCCAGAGAAGGCCACAACAATGATCAGAGGGATGAAACACCTTTCCTGTGAGGTCAGGCTGAGAGAGTTGGGGTTGTTTAGCCTGGAGAAGAGAAGGCTCCGGGGAGACCTTCTTGCAGCCTTCCAGTACTTAAAGGGGGCCTATAAGAAAGATGGGGACAAACTTTTTAGCAGGGTCTGTTGCAACAGGACCAGGGGTAATGGTTTTAAACTAAAAGAGGGTAGATTTAGATTAGATCTAAGGAAGAAAATTCACAATGAGGGTGGTGAAACACTGGCCCAGGTTGCCCAGAGAGGTGGTAGATGTCCCATCCCTGGAAACATTCCAGGTCAGGTTGAACTGGGCTCTGAGCAACCTGATCTAGTTGAAGATGTCCCTGCTCAGGAGGGGGGTTGGGCTATATGAACTTTAAAGGCTCCTTCCAACGCAAACTATTCTATGATTAGGAAGCATTTCTTTCCTGAGGGGGTGGTCAGACACTAGAACAGGCTTCCTAGAGAGGTGGTCAATGCCTCAAGCTTGTGCTCAAGAACCATTTGGACAATGCCCTTAATAACATGTTTTAGCTTCTGGTTAGGCCTGAAGTGGTCAGGTAGTTGGACTAGATGACTGTTGTAGGTCCCTTCCAACTAGAACTATTCTATTGCATTCTGTTCTTAACAGCTCAACACTCTCAAAGAAAACTCTAGTCACTGTTTCTTTGCTCCTGCCCACATGTGCCCACTGCTTAACTTCCACGAGCACTTGCTGGCCACTTCATGAGCCAGCTTAACTCGCTCAAATGGCAGAAAGCGAACCAAACAAACACAGTCCTCATGTAAAGATGGACTGTGCAGCAAGAAGCAGAAGAAAGCAAGGGGAGATACAGGGAGATAGAGGAACAGGGAGACTCAGGCTTCTGCCCTTCACACACAGCTCAGGCTGCAGTTTCACAGATAGCAAGGACGCAGACTCTAAAGGACAGAAGAAAGGTAAAGTTCGGTTTGAGTTACTACCATAAAATATTCCTCACACCTTCCATTTACATCCCCAGCTTATCATACATGCTTTTGAAAACAGGAACAAGCACAATGCCTGTTCTTATGAACAAAGCATTTATAAGCTGGACATGTGTTAAATAAAAACAAACAAAAAAACCACTCAAAGTAAACCATTGTTAAAAGAAGAAAAATTAAAGGCATGCCTTAAAAAATTAAAATGAAGCAAAGCCAGCAGTCACAGCTACGAAAGATGTAGCAGAAGAGCAAGACTGTTTTTGAGTTTATAATATAAGCAAGTTAAGACAAAATAATTTTGATTGCTATCTAAAGTTGCCTATATGGACAGTTCAGTGTAGCTAAGATCCTCTGTCTCTGTGTAACCTCTCAAGCATCCTTTCTGGAGAGCAGAGCTCAGCAGAGTGAGAATCCGAGAGCGCAAGGTGTGGACTCCAGTCCTGTGGTGAAGCACACGCTCCTGCCCCGTGGTTAGAAGCTCTAGCTGATACGCTGTACATGAGCACCTGTAAATTTGTACTCTTTTTCAGAGTTGACTTTAATTTCACCTTTTTGGCTTTGGGATGAAACATAATAAAAATACTGAAGGATGGGTAAGATACGTTATGAACTCGCTCACACATCTAGGAGCGGTATGGTCAGAAGGACCAGTGGTCGTAAACCATTAAACAAGGGTGCTCATCACACAAGCAAGCACGCATGAACAAACCAGGCACTGAGCTCGGCCTTGCAACAGCACGGACATCTCATAAATCGCCACCGCCTCATCACAGCACTTCCTTCACGTCAGCGCCCGCAGCAATGCCGTGATTTCCGCAAAGTTTCACCTTCACGGGTAAACTCGCTGCACCCTTCCTCTATCACGTAACGGGGGCCCTTCTCAGGTCGCTAACGGTGGTACCGGCCCCTCCGCATTTTCCCCGCCCGCAGCAGCCGGCCCGGAGCCCGGGCGGGGGACGCAGCCCCCACCTGGATGAAGGCGTTGGCCTGGATACATTTGGCGTCCTCCACCGTCACCTTGAGGCCGTTGGCCGTGGCGAAGCAGGTGGCGTGATCCTGGAAGTGGACGGCCCTGAGGAGGCTGGAGAGGTGGCGGGCGTTGTCCAGGCTGGCGGTCAGCACGTACGGCTCGCCACTGGCGGGCGGCTGCGCGGAGAGCGGCATGGCGACCACGGCGCTTCCGGAGGTGGCGGAAGTGGGAGGGGCCGGACGTGTGAGCCGGCGGAAGTGGGACGGGCTGGATGTGAGACAGGCGAAAGTGGGTGGGGCCCTGAGATGAGA
>NW_010544228.1:8619-8862 GCF_000687285.1 Phaethon lepturus | reverse complement strand
GGCTGGCTCTGGAGCAGCTCCCCTTGGCGACAGACTAAGGACTGACAGCATGTAGGTTATAGCTACCCACTGCTCTGCCGCCCTCCAGTCTATGAAGGAAATTTGATAAAAATATCAGATCTGTGGTGCAGGACATTTCTCTGCTCTCCATCAATAGACCTGATGGCCAGGTGGCCAAAAAGGCCAACAGCGTCCTGGCCTGTATCAGCAATAGTGTGGCCAGCAGGAGCAGGGAAGTGATCG
>NW_010544228.1:0-8416 GCF_000687285.1 Phaethon lepturus | reverse complement strand
CGCTCTCTACAACTACCTGAAAGGGGGTTGTGGCGACGAGGGTGTTGGTCTCTTCTCCCAAGTAACTGGCGATAGGATGAGAGGAAATGGCCTTAAGTTGCACCAGGGGAGGTTTAGATTGGATATTAGGAAAAATTTCTTCACTGAGAGGGTGGTCAGGCATTGGAACAGGCTGCCCAGGGAGGTGGTGGAGTCGCCATCTCTGGAAGTGTTCAAAAAACGTGTGGATGTGGCACTTCAGGATATGGTTTAGGGGACATGGTGGCACTGGATTAATGGTTGGACTTGATGATCTTGAAGGTCCTTTCCAACCTTAGTAATTCTGTAATTGCACAGGTTACTGAGAGCCATGGAGGGGTGATGCGATAGGCTTTTTTTCTGGTTTGCATTTTTGTTCATAATAGCAAACATTTACAATAAAAAATGGTACATAAACAGACCTTTATCTTATGCAAAAAGAGAAGATACCATATTATGTATTATGTCTGCTAGAAGATAATTTTAACAGCTACCTGAAAAGTACCTTTGTGATCTCTCTGAATGATGTCCCTTCCACCCCTCAGCATGGGAAACTGTGAGCAATTTCTCTGCACCTTCACTTTGGCTGGAACACCCGTGTGGGAGCTTGTTCTCCACTCAGACATATTCTTGAATGTCTAGCTTGCACCTAGGACTGGATCAAACTTTAGCTTAGGATGACTGAGACACCTTAAAGCTGCCAGCCCTATCTAAGTCAAGCTGAACACAGACAGTGGATTGCTTTTCTCCGAGGGAGAGATTAATTTCATCCATCTTTAGGAACCTGACAGTTAGACCTTAAGTCTGAACAAGTCTTTTCCTCTAGTGTCAGTGAAGGGAGAAGTATCTCCGAATGCTGATTCATCCATCCTAAGTCAAGTACAGAACAAGTGAGAAAAGTTCCCACCTGTAAGTACCTGTTTTTCTTCAGTTGCTACAGAAGAATCTTAGTTAAGCCTCAGAGACTCAGCTTGAGGCAGTTGAAGGTAGGGGATAGGAAGACCCCATTTACTCCTGGCATGTTGAAGGTATTAAGACTGCAAGTCTTTTCAGATTTCCAGGGTCTCAAAGGAGGCTTTGTGTAAACATTAGGAGAGTCTACTATATAACACAAAGAATAACAGATTCAAAAGTTGTTGTTCCTGTAACTTTGTCACAGACTAGAAGAACTCAGAAACTTGCAACTTTTGGTTTTTGATTACCTGTGTTAATATGTGTTAGATTAGGTTAATATCCAATTTATTTAAGATCTTTGTGTACTTTGTATTTGATTTTCTTTTAAAACAGACTGTTTGTTATCAGACCCAATAACTCTGTATTCTCAGATTTGTTATACACATGCATATAACAAACATAAAAACCTGCATTATGAATATGTATACATAAATATCTAACTAAAGCTCAGGGAACTTGATCTTTAAATGATTGCAATAAATTTTCAACAATATCAGTCTAACTGATACATGGGTAAATACCTAGAACTCTTTCTGTTTCATTTGCATTAAGGGAAGTTTCACAAAGCTTTCTGCCTGTCTCCCACATTTCACAGCCTACCCAGAATATGTTCTACTTTGGATGAAAGTACAAGATCTTCAGAAGAGGCACTCTGCTGTCATCTCTTATAACACAAAAGATTTGATTCAGGCTCTCTCAATGAAAAAGGTATGTGGCAGTGTGATGTGGGAAAAAGGTAGGCTAGTTTCATGCCCTATATGGCTTTATAGCTGATATCACATCAAAGCCAAATGATGAGCATGGCAGATCCCAGAATCATGTTTTTATGAACTATTTTGGGTTATAATATTTATGGAAACTCATTCAGAGGCAGCTTGGACAGCCCATGCTTGCGTGTCTGGCAGTTTCAAACTCCTGGGTTGGGAAGGCCCGTGTTAGTGGCATAACACAGGACCGATGTGTGAAGGATGCAGTCAAGAGTAGCTGGGAGCAGCTTCCAAAGGGCTAAAGGGTTTCTCTGTAATACTTTCCTCTGTAGGAATCAGACTTGTGGTAACTCATTGTCAGTCTCCTCTAACAATTTTTAAACCTTTTGTGTAATTTCCATCAAAGTTCTCAGAGAGGTGAAGGTCTCAAGGTTACTAAGCTCCTGTAAGATTTATGACTATGGATAACTGTGTAGAGGAGAGAGGCTGTATTTAACGTTCAGGTACCTGCCACACTGCTTGGCAGAGGCAGGCCGGGCCGGCCTTACCCGGCGGTTTGGCCAGTCTTCACATGTAGACTGCACGCCTGCCAGTCAGCATGTGCACTGCTCTGATCGGGTCAGAAACCAGGCTGGGGCTTGCTCAGCTGTCAGGCTGAGAGAAGTGTGTATGGACATGAGAAAAATGAGGATTGGTGTGGTGGAGGAAACTTAAAGATGAGGAAGAGAGAGAGAGCTATTGCAAAGGTAGAGGAGGCATGTGAAATGCTGACCAGACCCTGTTGCTTTTTCTACTCACCTTTAGAAAAGTGTTTCATGAATAAAGGGTTCATTGCACAGAATGAAACATCTACCAGTAGCATTTGTCTGAAGGTTGGGTACGGTATGAGCAATAAAATCTTGCTATATCATAGATGTTTTCCAGAAGAGATCATCTCATGGTGAGAGCTGCACAGGCTTGTTCACTGAAGCCATGGTTTATTGGCTATAAATGCTTATGAAAGTGTTCAGTGTGAGAAAACTGATTGATTTCACACATACTACTCATAGGACCATCAGATAACAGCTTTTATTTACTACTTCAATAAAGTAACCTTAAACAAAGTGTCCTGATATCCTGCGACTAATCTACCCTGCTTTGTATCTCCCTCTGAGATTTATCCTCTTAACAGATTTATAGTTTTACTTAGCTTCAGTTTCAAGAGTCATCTATCCTGATCCTGCAGCGGAGGTCAATGGGATCTTCTCCATTCTCTTGCAATGGATGTTGGAAACAGTCCCTGACCTATCCATGATGTGATTGTGTTAGGGTTCAAATAGAGCCATGCCACTATTTGGAAATTGGTAGTGCAACACACATTGCTATTCACTTTTCTTTTTTTTCTCCTCGGAATGTAAAGAATACCTGAAGTCAGTAGATGAAATTGTCCAGACTATTCCATGGCCTGAAAAATTAAACAGAAGAAAAAGGGGTACTGTACACATATGTATACATACAGATAATCCTTATATGCATGGCAAGTCCAAAACTTCTGGGATCTATCAGATTCTCTGTGCCTGTGATAAATGGAGGATTTGGGCATAGCAGGAAGTCTGATACAGGACATGCCATGTTTTTTTCTGATTTACCCATATTGGAGATCCTGACATTACATTACCAAGAGGTCAAATTCTCAGTTGGAGTATAAGCTCAGAACAGATGCTATCCTGATCATTAAAAGTCTTGTCATTTTAAGAGAGTATATGTTAATGTGATCACTGAACAGGCAAGCATATCTTGCCTGCTCCCGTCCCTATGGGCATTCAGTTTGGAAATATCCTTTTGTGGAAAGACCTTGTGAGCCGGGAGGCTTACCCGCCTTGTCTTTACCCTTTCGCCACTCCAAAAAACCCCAATGTTCAGAAGAAAGGCACTGAAACAAGGACCCATGACATACTTGCTTTTAAACGAGTTTTCTGTTTAGTTGCAAACCTTGCTTAGAGAGGGGTTCTGTGAAAGTGATATAAAATTGGTAGGAAAGCCTGTCCTCAAAGAAGCTAATAGCAAAGTGTCCTTTACTAGAGTGGGGCAAAGAATTTACTGTCTGTAGCAATAGTCAAAACCTCTGTAGTGACATTTTTACAGCTCAGAAAGATATGGACTATTACTGTACTATATTTTACCACTTATTTAGAATGAGCTTGAAAAAAAAAGTAGCATTAGTCTTAGTTTGCTTCTTTGAAGTCAGTGATTTCACTTCAGTTTTGCCAGTGGGGAATACTCTGGAAAGGACTGACATGCTTCCAGAGAAAGAAGATTCTAGTAGCAGCAGGTTAAAAAATATCAGCAGCATCAAGCCTGAGCAACCAACATTGGCTTTGAGATTGCTCTTGTTCTCTGCTGTTGTCTGGAAGGAAATAGTCAGACGAATGCAATACTTTCCCTTTTAATTGATTTATCTCTTTATTTTTATTTTTAGAACACAATTTCATTTGTCGAATCAGGCTTCCACTGTCTGCTTTTAGCCTCCATATTGGGCAGGACATACTAAATAATATTTTCAAAGCATTTCAGCATTAAAAGGCTAACACAATAGTACGGTTGTTCTAGCATCCAAAAATTAAACAACTGTAAATAGACAAAATTGGCAACAGATTCTACCATTCCATTTTTATGCAAATCTGCTGGAGGATTTCAGAGCAACTTTTCATGAGATCAGACTGTAAGAGCTGCCACGCTGGATCAGACAATTTTTCTAGCTGCATCTTGTCTCAGACAGTGGTCAGCAATGGACGCTTAGGAGAATAATGTAAGGATATTAAGTCATTAAACTGAAATGTCTGAAGCTGTCTTATCTGTGTGTCATATAATAAGGCCATGAAGCTGCTCCCGAGCTGCCATTGCGTACAGCTTGGGATAGTAGTATAAAGCAATACTTATTTCAGCTTGCCATAATTGAGTTGCAGTCCTCAAGAGGAGCTCAGTCCAAATGCCTTTCAAGTATAGGCTAGCACTGGGACAGCCTGAGCAGTGGGAAGCAGTAAACACCTTCAAACCTGCCTTTTCAATACACTAAAACCTGGGCAAACTTAGAATGATCCTTCACTGACAGATGCCCTTCCAGCTCCTGGGAGCCACAGCCACCCTGGGCTGGAGACTATAGATGGAGCTGCAATCTGTCAGTTCAAGCTTTTATCAACACAAAAGCTCTGCTTATTCATCTTATAATAATTCAAAGGTAATATTGGCTTATGGTCCACCTGAATACATTGAGGACTGAATGCCAGTTTATCTTTAGAACAGATAGAGCTGTGTTCGCTCCAGGGAGGCCAAGGCAAAGGGAAAAACTAATTGGAGTAAGATAGCGCCAGTATTTTTCTCATTATTCTTTGTGAGCAGGATTTTTGGAATGGAATTATGCAACATTCCCATGCGCTAAAACCCAATGAATATGTTTTCTGAGGAGCATCTTTCATCCAAATTCCACCTTTCTACACTTTACAGGAGATAAACTTGCTACATTTCTGTAATTTGTGCCAGCCAGCACATTAATTAAACACCCTTACAAGCCTTAATGAATTAAGATTTTTGCATTTCAGCATGAAGAGGAAGATGACAGAGGAAAATTAGCATAGTTATATAAATGAAGCACTTCTGTGAATGTGGCATTGGGCATTTTAACAGGCAGCAGAGGTGAAAAATGACATTTTTCAACATTTATAGTACTGATAGTCTGGTTTCTGTGGAAAAAAATAATTATAAAAGTGGAGATTATATCAAGGGCACCAAATAGAGAAATCTCTCTTGTCCTGTGTATGTTAGTTGGTATGTTGGAAAAACTGTGCTTAAAGCACAAACAGCAAATTGGAAAATTACTTGATATGTGAAAAAAAAAAATCATATTATCACTGGAATAGTGAAACTCAGCCTTCCACAGAAAAGTCAGTTGCTTTATCCAGTTCAGTGGCTTATGAAAAACTGGTACATAAGCTTCATAATAGACTTAATATTTTTTGAGGTTGCCTGATCTCACACAGTTTGTGCAGGAAGACATCAGAGTAGGAGCTTATAGTGCCCAACACTATTCCCATCCACAAAGCCCAAATCAAAAAGGATTTGCATGGAGACAGTCGGCAGGTTAAGAGCGAGGATGAATCTTCCCTTCAACTTGCAGGCAGGGAGTGAGGTAATTTGCAGTTTCTAACTGTAATCTATGAACCATGCTGCAACAGCCCTGCTAATACAAGCACATGTATGGGCTGCTGAAATGCTGCATTCCTTGTGTGTTTTCTTCCAGCTCCCCCTGATCATGCAGAGAACTGCAGGAGCTGGGTAACAAGTTTTGAGAATGCCAACTGTGAAATGAAGGAGAGAGCAGGGTTGCTTCATGCTATCTGTTTCACCTACTTTTTTTTTTTTAGAATTATCGCTTTCACACTGTGACTGTAGCATGTGAAGAATGAGATAGTTGAGCATCTTGACCTCTCACAAGCCTCTCAATGAATATTTATGTATGCACAAAAATATGCAAATATACACACAGATAAGCATATACATGTGCATGTAGTTAAATGCATGTGTGTGTAGAGCATGTATTCATTCATGTACAAAGTCACCTAAAAGGATGATGGGAAAAGGCTGTCTTGTCCCACTGCATCAGACATTCATCACAGAAAATCACTGACATAGACATAAAAACATATAGTCTCTGCTCAATGTTCAGGTCCTTAAGTCTCTGTCACCCAGTGACTGGATAATTCATGTACATAACCGAAGAATTAGCACAGACAAACATCAGATCTGCCATAGGTGCAGGTAGCTGTCATTTTTCCCCTGTCTGGTAGTAACACAGATGATCCAGAACCTCTGGAAGGAAACGGTTTCAAAGTTTTATGTGAGAAAAGGACTGTTCTCCTGCATATTCACTCCAAGCTCATCCTATGGGCATTTGAAAAGCTTCTTAGTTTTATTGACAATAATGTGTGCAGCTGTGTAAAACTGCATTAACAGATTCCTTGTTAGCCCACAACAACTCCATTTTTAAATGATCCCTACTTCCTCAGGAAGTGCATTTGAAACTAAAGTACTTAAAAATGTACTTCCAATGGGAAAAAAACATGTTTCTGTGGTAAAACAATGGTACAAGCAGAGGCCTTGTGTTCATATTTTTGCACGTGCTGGAAAGTTTGGGGCTGGATCCCATTAAATGATCAACTGGGAGGTGATACAACCTAATATTTCTCACCAGTCTGGCTCTCCTGGCTCCTCAAGCATCTGCTCCCTGGAACTTCAGGTAGAGATCTTGCAGATTCAGACAGACAGGACACACTGGAAAATTGCCTCTTATTTCTCAAAAAATGTAAATCCTGTGGATATTTCCTTTCAGGAAAGGACTGTTCCTGCTTTTCAGGAGCACATGCTGTTTCTGGAAAACTCCCCATATGACCCAAGTAATAATTTTTTTTTCACAGAAGAAAATTCCGTTTTCCAGTCATCTTTAGTTCTTTGCCATTCCCTAGAGTTTCTACATGACATGAGGAACAAAAGCATCCCAAGGGACTGGAAAGTCTGAAAAGTCCTGGCTGCTTGTGCTAGGGGAAAGGTCTGGTGGGGAGAATCAGAGTCCTTCTCACTTCTGCTCACATCTATTCTGTGAATGTCAAGGGATTTCGAAACATGAAATTTCTTCAACAACATTTTTCAACCCATGTTTGTTGCTATTCTGATCCCTGTGACATGGAAATGACACACTATTTTTTTAAATTAGTGAGAACAGCACTGTAGGTATCAAAATGTTTTCAGATCTTAGTCTATAACATGGAAAATAGACATCTTTTCTTAGTGAAAATGAATGTACAAGTGTGGGTTTTGGGCAAGGAATTACGTACAAATTTTTTGTATGAAAGAGAAAGGGACAGATAAGAGTTGGGAAAAGCGGGAGAAATTTGGGATGCAAGACCTTAGCAGTCGGATTTCAGCAGAAAAGAAAATGGGTTATCCCATCATGTATGCACATGCATGTTCATTTGAATGGGAGTTATGCACATGTCAGTCACAAGATGGCTGGGCACTTTCGGCTAAGCTTTGCTCACATTCCTCTCTTTGTTGAAGTCTATAGGAACTCATCAGACTTTGAGGTCAAAAAGGAACATGGGAACATCTAACAACCTCATGCATAACTCAGAACTTATGGCTGTCCTATTTTAAATCCTATATTTTCCTTTGTTTTTGAATGAGTTCATATCTGTTTGAGAAGCAACCAGTCAACAATTTTAATATTGGCAGTGGTAAGCCTGTAACACCTTAGGTAAATTGTGCCAGTGATTCTGAAGACACGTGTGTTCACTAGCTGCCTGCTTTTGATCTCAGCTGATATCTTCCAGGACAAAGGTGTCTTCTGATCTTATGTACTCCTGAGTTTCTCTTTTGAAGATCCAGAGTTCATTGTATTTCATGAGATATGGTGAGATCTAAAAGTTTGCCTTGGGGGCAGAGGAAGGGAAGGATTTGGCTTGGCTTCCTAGAGTTCCAGGACATGCAGAGAAGAGTGCACTGGCTTTTTTCTTGCAGAATTTTCGTTACAAAATTGAAATTTAACAACATCAGGTTGTGTTGTGAATTTTGTCCTTTTATAATACGTAACAGAACAAAAAAATTTAAAGAAATATTTTTGACATTTCCTAAACATTTCTACTTTTCAGTTGGAAATGTAATTTTTTTTTTCAGGATTTCACAGAATCACAGAAATCACAGAAACA
>NW_010544227.1:0-19484 GCF_000687285.1 Phaethon lepturus | reverse complement strand
TCCCAGGGAGGTGGTGGAGTCGCCATCTCTGGAAGTGTTCAAGAAACTTGTGGATGTGGCACTTCAGGGCATGGTTTAGGGAACATGGTGGCGCTGGATTAATGGTTGGACTTGATGATCTTGAAGGTCCTTTCCAACCTTAGTGATTCTGTGATTCTGTGATTCTGTGATTCTGTATCAGAAGGCTATTTACTCTCCCCCTAAGCTTTTTTCCTTCTTCAGACAAAAAAAACCTAATGCCTATACTCCTGCTAGCACAGGAGCTGTTGGCCACCTTTGCTGCCAAGACACCCCTGGCTCATGCTAATCTCACTGCCCATCGGCACACCCAGGCCCTTTTCAGCACAGCAGCTCTCCAGCCAGCCCGCCCCAGCCTCTGCCACTGCTCAGGGAAAACCTGTGGGGCAGGTTGCAGAGAAATCTGTGGCTGCCAATTTTCCAGGGGTACTTTCTCCAGCCAGGGATGGGGACTGAACCCTGTGGTGTATTAGCACCATTTTGATTTCAGAATTAAGAAATTGAATTCTTTATTTATTATTATTTCATGCTTGCATGCTTACTTCTTGTTTCATCAAACTCAAATCAAACAAAGCATGCACACACACACACAAAATACTTTTTAATTTCACCTTGAAAACCCTAAGATTCTTTTTTTAAAGTAGCCATTAAAATTTTTTTGTTGTTGTTGTTCTACTAAGTCTAATAAAATGTGTGTCTTCACACAGGAAGAAGTATAGAATCAAGATAATCTGTTGTTTAAAATAACAAGATATCAGGAAAAAAAAAACACAACTCAAAATCTCCTGATGAAATGTTATGTCTCATCAGGAAAGCAACAAAACTTCTATTAACTCTGATGAAAGTCATGATTCCACTTCATCCCACCACATAAGGCCTGTGTCAACTCTTTGGTATGGTAAAATATTTTCTTGAGAAACAGCCAGTAAAGAGTTGTCTTCTGCTTAATGCTGATAGGGAAGGACCGGACAGTCTAACCTAAACAGTGTCTTCACATAACGAGGAGGAGCTGGACCTTGTAAAAAGGTGGCTGTACTTCAAGAGCAGCCTTGACTAATGTAAAAGTCTTATCCCTGTACCTCTCCTGAGTGAGCCTGCTGCCAACAGCAGGAACTAAAAGCTCAAGAGGAGAAAGTTGAAACATTTCAAGCTGGACTTGAAAATGCTTCAAGTTGAAGCATTTGAAGCTGGACTGCCAGGAAATGACACTATCTTATGGTCGAAGTTTCCATACAAAATCCAGTTATTTTTGTTAATGTGTTTTAAAGTATGTTTACAAATAAACTTTATTCTTACAGGCTTTGAACACACATTCATATTACAGTTTGTATAGGTGATAACATTCACATTAATTCTACACAAAAGAAAAAATATTAGTGTCAAGAGAAAATTAAAAAAAAAACAACAAATCAGGTAAGAACAAGCAATAAACCAAACATTTACCTGTGAGGTTTTACCAGATAGAAGCAGAAATGTAACTTCACTTTCTATTTGGCATCCAGATTTCCTGTTAAGCAGATTGATAGCCACTTTCCCATATTCTCAGAGGTTCATCTTTCTTTGTGAGCATTCTTTTTTTTTGTCAGAAGTTACCTATTATTACTGCTACAATCTATATAACTAAAGAGACTCTGTGATGGCATTGCTGCTGCAGAGAAAGGTGACTGCAGTGATTATGTTAATGGGATCACTAATTTCTTGTATAAACATGGCTTTAGTGGTTGTGCTACTTCATATGTCACTAGCTAGGTCAATGAAAGATCTTGAGCAAAGTATAAAAATGTTAATAACTTGGTTGTTTTTTATTTGTATTTCAGGAGCACCTACAAGCCACAATAAGCTGAGACCGTAGTATTTGAGGCAAAAATACCCTGTCTTCTTGTAAAAGCCTACATAATCAGACAACAAGGCCTTACTCACTGCCTCTATGCCTCTCTTCTTCCCCTCTAATTTGCTCTTATGAGACCCCAGCTGGAGTACTGCATCCAGCTCTGGGGTTCTCAGTACAAGAAAGACATGGACCTGTTGGAGCAGATCCAGAAGTGGGCTGCAAAAATGATCAGAAGGACAGAACACCTCTCCTATGAGGACAGGCTGTGAGAGTTGGGGTTCTTCAGCCTGGAGAAGAGAAGACTCCGGGGAGACCTTATTGCAGCCTTCCAGTACTTAAAGGGGGTTTATAAGAAAGATGGGGACAGACTTTTTACCAAGTCCTGCAGTGACAGGACAAGGGGTAATGGTTTCATCCTGAAAAATTAGATTGTCTATAAGGAAGAAATTTTGTATGATGAGAATGGTAAGACACTGAAACAAGTTGCCCAGAGAAGTTGTAGCTGCCACATCATTAGATGTGTTCAATGTCAGGTTGGACAGGGCTTTGAGCAACTTCATCTAGTGAAAGATGCCCCTGCCCATGACAGGGGGGTTGGACGAGATGACCTTTAAAGGCCCTTTCAACCCAAACTAATCTATGATTTTATGGCTCTATGATTCTATGAAAGACAGATAAGAGATCACAAACAAATAGTGAGATAATGAATATATTTATGTTAAAAAGTAATATACCAATTAAGACTGTCATTAAAATGTTGGAAGCCTCTCTTCTCCTATATTTATCATATGTTAAGGAAAAAATATTTGTTTCAACATTAACAAAAGGAAAGATATGTATGTATGTATGTAAGGTGGTCAGGCTTCCTGACCATACAAGCTTCATACCTCTCTCCCAGAAAGTCAAGAGAGGCAGGAAGGATCTAGGACTAGTTCATATATGTGCTGACTCTGGGACTTGACAATATGTCCCTGGAGATAGTTTTACATTTCTGCAGATAATGTCAACTTTTGTGGTTAATTTCCTCCCACAGAGAAAAACTCAGGTTGCCCACTAGTCCATAGACCACTGCAAATATATACCTAGCCACATGATGTAGCTCCGGCCTCAAAGCCTTTCTTGAATTGTCCACATAGACACATGGATTGCTTATCTTGTGGTATATCTTTATTGATTACAAGAGTCTGTCAGGATTTTTGCCACTGAGTATAAAGAAAAGTTCAACTTAAACAGCTGATGTGTCTAAAGCTAGGTGACATGATATCTCTGTCTGTCTCTTAACAAGAAAGCACTGTGTTTTCTCATGGGCCCAGCTGTTGTTATATTCACATTCAAAACATAAAGTTCTTAGTTCCTTAGTTCCTTAGAAGATGGCAGCAGTTACAGCAATAGACTAAGATATCGATCTCATCTGTAGATGAGACCTCCCAATCTTTAGAGCTTTTGGAGTCATATCCCTTCCTATTGAGCTTTCCACAAAAATAGTCAGGAAGCCAGGACAGATGAACCAGAGTCTGCTCTCAGCAAGAAATGACACTTAGGTAGATAACACTCATGGAGGTTTTTTGCATATTTTGAATATGTACAGTGTGATGTACTTGCAGAGTATATCACAGCACTTTAGACAACAAGTGTGACAAGCATGGATAACCTAAGGCAATGTCCATATCCAAAGATGAGTCCAAAGTCCTTGCCAAGCAGAGATTGAAAGTTTTATTCTGGCAGCTGCTGATCCTTGGATGTCTAAAAGTTTTAAGCTTACATTATATAATGTGCAAACACAAGTATCTGTATGGACATAATCCAGAGGCCATTTAATAATGGCTCTTTGCTACATTCTTCCTGCACTTAGGGTTTGTCTTTCAAAGGCTTCAGTTTGGCTCTTCAAAAATAAGATGCAATATTTTCATTGTATAGCACCCTACCAAGAAATTTCTGCAGCAGCTTGTAGTAATGGTTAAGTGAGGAAGACACATGCTGCCTAGTCTCAAAGTAAATATGGAAAAATATGAAGGAAATTAACAACGTAGTGAGATCTCAAACAGTTGAAGAAAAAAAAAATGTTCTCATAGAGAAAAGAAAAACATAAACAAACAGAATAAGCAAATCAGAAGAGACTGCAAATGTCTGCACTATAGTTTATTTTTAAATTATTTTTTGGGACTGAAGTTGTTCAGAGATACCCTAGGTACCTCTGAATTAAGTAGCCTGAGTGCTGAAGAACATCTGTGTTTCATGGCATTTTCCCAAAGTTATTTTACCCCATTTCTCGTTGATCCCAATGGGAAGACTAACACACTACAGTATTAGTTAACACCTAAACTAAGATTTTAAAGCTGGGTCAGGCAGATTTTTTTCAGCTCTGCACTGGTCTGTGCCAACATCCTTCCTTATGTATTTCATTTAGCTTTTGGCCAGCTTAAGCATTTGCAACCATCAGTGAGCCCTCCAAAACTGTATGTTAATATCTCCATCTATGTTGCACTCACCTTTCAAATTCACCATAAAATGTGTTTCAAAATCAATTTATGCTGAATTGTTTCCAAGGCCCTTATAGGTACTGAATGTGAAAAGGACTAAACTATATTCATACAGCATTAAGAAAGCCTCTTCAGTCTTGAACATTGTTTAGATCTGACTTTACACTGGCTGAGGGTACCTGTACAACATGGTTGAACATGTAATTCCATTATATTTTGAAAATGAAGTCATATTTTTGTTGTAAAGATAGGTGTCCTTTTAGAAATATGAGTTGAATGACACAATCACCTGTTGATAAAGAAATAACTCTATGGCTTTATGGTACTGCAATACTGTACTGCAATACTTTGCTGAACATTCAGTCTTCACAAGATACTACAACAAATCTTTCACCCATATGTGCATTTAGTTTTAGATTATGCAGCTCTTTAAGTAAATTCACATATGCAATTCCAATATACTCCTACAATGGGAACTGAGAATTGAGCAGTCCAGATACAAATATGTTCTGGTGAAATTACACCATCCACACTTACGGAAGCATCTAAAATATAGAAATACAGACTCAAAAAATTAATAGTGGCATATTATTCATTGACTTCAGTAGGTCTGATTATGTGAGGTCAGAAAAACAGACAGGCTGAAACTCAGGTTCTTTAAGTAAAAAAGCAGTACACTGGTTTTACATAGGCCTATTTCCTTGTAACTTACTGGAAATTATATGTTCTCTGGTTACTGCAATAGTGGTACAGAATTAACAGTGGCAAGGCAATGTGATTTATGCACTTGTTGTTGTAGTTGGCCAGTTCCTGAATTCCGAAAGGTGTCTTGATAGGCCAGATGGGTCATTAAAAGTCTAAAATTGCAACAAAAAGAGCTAGATAAATTTCTTCTAAATATAATCATAAACTGATGTTTTCTACAGGTTAAACCATTAAACATTTGAATTCCCTCTGAATGAAAGTAGAACTTGGTGTATTGGGCTTATATCTTTGCAAATTCCATTTCAAAACAATATACAAATGTTGAAAAGCATATGATTTATTTATAGAATCCTATTTTGCTCTTGACCATATATCTTTTGCTCTTAATGGATGTAGTGGGTTAACCTTGGCTGGATACCAGTTGCCCACCAGACCACTCCAACGATCCCGCCTTCCTCAACTGGACAGGGAAGAGAAAAATATATGAAAGGCCCGTGGGTTGAGATAAGGACAGAGAGACCACTTAGCAATTACCATCACGGGCAAAACAGACTTGACTTGGAGAAACTGATTTATTGCCAATCAATTAAAAGTAAGGTAATAAGAAATAAAACCAAATCTTAAAACACCTTCCCCACACCCGTCCCTTCTTCCCGGGCTCAACTCCCCTCCCAATTTCTCTACCTCCTCCCTGCCAGTAGTACAGGAGAAGGAGAATGGGAGTTGCAGTCTGTTCATTACATGTTGTCTCTGCCCCTCTTTCCTCCTCACTCTTCCCCTGCTCCAGCGTGGGGTCTTTCTCACAGGAGAGAGTCCTCTATGAACTTCTCCAACATGGGTCTTTCCCACAGGCTGCAGATCTTCACAAACTGCTCCAGCTTGGGTTCCTTCCACAGGGTACAGTTCTTCAGGAACAGGCTGCTCCAGCCTGGGTCCCCCATGGGGTCACAAGTCCTGCCAGCAAACCTGCTCCAACCTGGGCTCCTCTCTCCATGGGGCCACAGGTCCTGCCAAGATCTTGCTCCAGCATGGGTTTCCCACAGGGTCACAGCCTCCTTCAGGCGCATCCACCTGCTCCGGAGTCGGGTCCTTCCTGGGCTGCAGGTGGAGACCTGCTCCCCCATGGAGCTCCATGGGCTGCAGCGGGACAGCCTGCAGACCATGGTCTTCACCACAGGCTGCAGGGGAACCTTTGCTCTGGTGCCTGAAGCAGCACCTCCCCATCCTTCTCCACTGACCTGAGTGTCTGTGGAGTTGTGCACCTCACATATTCTCACTCATCTCCTCTCCAGATGTTGTTGCACAGCAGTTTTTTCCCCTTCTTATATGTGTTATCACAGAGGTGCTACCACTGTTGCTTATTGGCCCAGCTTTGGCCAGCGGCAGGTCCATCTTAAAACAAGCCATCATTGGCCTTATTAGACATGGTGGAAGCTTCTAGCAGCTTCTCACAGAAGGAAGCCACCCCTGTAGCTGCCTGCTACCAAAACCTTGCCATGCAAACCCCACTGGATTAACCAACGGCTGTTATTTTAACTTTTAATTGTAGCTTGGTTGTATCAGTTGGATCATTACTTTTCCACCGAATCAAAGTATCTTGTTAGTAAAAAGTTTAATTTAATTTCTGTGTGTGTCCAGAAACTGACACCACATGAGGCATAACATACAAAATCTTTGGGATTTTTATTATTTTTTTGTAGATAGATAGCCATGTCTCTTTCTGATTATTTTTTATTTTTCCACTGATGTTTTACCCTGTTAATCTTTCTGACCAAGATGCTGTACAACAAATCATTCAGACAGCTCATTGGGAATCTGGTCAGAGCCTGTTGCTGGTGTCACTGAAATAGATGAAGGAGTTCTGATGTAGTGCAAGATGACCTGAGCAAACTGCTGTATCAGCATTCCCTGCTTATGACAGTTCAGTGATTGAGCATCTGAACCTATGATTCTGTGGTGTCTGTTTAACGGTAATTCAGGGAACACTATCTGCAGTTTGGCCACAGGCTTATTATAATTTTCTTTTAAATTATTAATTGTAATTATTAATTAATTTCCAAACTTCCATTTCCAGAATTGCTGGAAGTGTCTGAAGTAAGTTCACTTGTCCAATCCCCTCTGGAAAGCCTGTCTGGTTCTTTCAGCTCAAGTCAATATCCTTTGCTGGCTGGTTTCCCTTATAACACCAGAGATGGAACTGTTTATTCTTCATGTAGTTTCACTGTAGGAATGTAATGTGGTTCATGTTGCTTCTCTTTCTAAGAGAGGACAAGAAAGTCAATTTCTCACAAGGGTTTTGACTTCTCTAGACCCTAACTCAAATTGAAAACAAATTCCCTTTTAGTCAGGCAATTTATAGTACTGGCGTTTTTCTGATCAAAGCCCAAAAAGTTAGGAACAGTAATTCAGCCTGCTACAGCTATGATCTCTATTTTTACCTATACACAAAATTTGATCCATCATACTTCACTTTTCACAATCAGTGGCTGGGTAACCTTTTGCACTTTAGACAACTACACATAATTTTAATACATATAATCCCTAAAGCTGCCAGACAGCTTAGTCATCTTTGGAAAATCACATATCAATCTCAATTGTTTAAAAATGTAATCTTAAATACTTCCTTCTGTTTACTCAGGCTTGCTAATGCCTTCTCTTTTTAATCTAATTTAATGTATAGAATTTATATGTTTTACTATACAAATTTTTTTTGTGTTTTAGACATTCTCATCAAGAGGCACACATAGTCACCTACAATTAACATACATAAATTGATGAAGAATATGAGATTATTGAAGTATACATTCAATACATATGTTTAGAGATGTTGCAGACTGCACTTGGTCTTAAAAAGCAATATTTTAAATCAGTTTCTGCCTCCATTTTCTTACTTCTTTCTCTGTTACTTAAATTTTCTTTGTGGCCCCACTGAGAGTACCATTCCTCAATTTCAGAATCACTGTGGTTTTGGAAATTCCTGTATGAGAGTTCCAGGTTTTTCCACTGGTTTATCTCCTCCCACTACTGCTCAGTTCTGAGCTATATGAGATTTGATTTCAGTGGAAACTGTCATTTGGCCCAAATGATGTCATTTAGGATCATGCAATTCCTATTTTGTCTGATTGATAAAGACAACTGAATTTAAAAAGTTAAAAATCCCAAGCAATATCTTTACATCCAGACTATTGGCTATTTTAGCATGATTAGTAATTGTTCCAGCTTAGACTGCTTCACTCTCTATTAAATAATTGAACATTCAATGGGACTGAGAGAGAGAAGGAGAAACTGCAAACCTGATTGTACAGCTTGTTGGATGGTGTTCTCTTCTGGGATACGGAAGAGTCGGGTTACAAGTTTCTGCTCTGAAATTCAGTTTAATTATTTATACAATGAAAAATAGCTTCAATTGTGTACTGAGAAGAGTTCACACTAGGATATCCAATATCTTGATGATTAGGGTACTCCCCTAGGATGCTGGGAGACCTCTCTTTCAATTCCTATGCCAGTGAGTATTTAATCATTTATACACAGTAAAACTGTTTCAAGACAAACTCATACCAGACTATCCAGCACCTCAATGATTAGGACATTTATTTGCAATTCAAACAGACCTGATTTCAACCCTCTGATGAAATCAGAACCCCAAATCAGGAAGCACAAATATTTGAAAACTAATTCCTCTCTCTTATGAACTCTGGCCTGAGTAAAATAAGGTCAAACACTTTATCTGCTGTTTTTGTGAAGCAGAGGATTTGTGAGAGAGCTGACCTGGAACTGGATATTTATTTCCTGAAGAGGATTCTTTATTGACAATATATAATACCAAGTGATCTCAATACCTATCTCAGAGTGCTTCCATATTTTGGCATCCCTATCTTGGGTAGCTTGTAGATGTTTGCTTTTGTGAATCCTACTTGTAGGCACCAAATTCTCTATACTATGCACAAGAAGTCTGGCCTTCAAATCTGAGACCCAAGGTTATAGTAGACCGCAGTGTACATAAAGGTTATAAATGCAAAAACTTCATTTGTGTGCACAGAAGAGAGAAAATACTCATTTGTATATATTGCAGGTACCTTTATATCACAGAAGAAGTAAGGCTACTTCAAAATAAGTAGCAGTACAGATTAGTTCCAATTGTCCCCCAAAAGAGTATTTTACTTAAATCTATTCTCTGTGTAATCATATGGAAATGCTTAATAATTAAAGTATTTTGAAGAGTTTATAAAAATAAAAATAAGTGATAGAAAAGCTATGCTTTTTCTGGCATCTCATGGCTCATTTAATCCTCATTATTTATCCTTTATAAGGTAGATTCATTTATACAGTACATTTGATGTATCTACAAATATTCATTAGTGTATAAGGTAAATAAAAGCAACAACAACCTCGTTAAACATTGAAAAACAAAACTAAGAAAAAATCTTCTTGAGTAAAGGGGAAATATATTTCTTTCTCTAGAGAATATTAGCTTTTCAAGTGTCAAATTCGTAGTATGCATGAGTAAATAAGAGTCAGGTAAGTATATCATACAGAAATATACCTATTCCCCTTGGACACTTATATTACTTAGATATATATAAGGTTTTTAAATTTCTCTGATTGTCTGAATTAAGCTATTTAATCAGTGCTTAGAACAAAACAGGAAAAAGGGAACTTTAAGCATTACCAGTTTAAAAAATGACTGAAATTTCATAGAGAACACCTTGGATTGTACTTTATATTACGGATATAGAAAGAGAAAGGAGTCTCACAGCAAACTATTATTCTAAATTATCACTACCACTATTGTTGTTATTGTAAACAATAAAAATAATAGTAATAATACAAAGATAAAATTTCCATCATTATTTTATTAATTTCTAGTAGGTGTATCTGAAACTCCTATGGTGAGTTTCACTCCTAAGTGAAAGAAAAACTTTTTAGAAGCAAGTGTCAATTTTCATATCTCTCCTGAGCAATGAAATTATTCATTCAACAACAATAAAAAATATTATTTATCACTATGAAACAAAATGTATAATCTACACTGTGCAGGGAAATAATTGCAGTAATAATAATAGTAGTAGTTATAATAATATTACCACTTTATCCATAAAATTTATTTCCCCTTTACAACCACAAAAAATCTCTAACACTCATTTACAGGGAAAACAAGTGCTTTAAATTAATATATTTTTTTCCTTTTACATGTCTATTGTGTTATGTCACTGAAAGTATATAGCTCATTTTCTTGACAATTATTCTGTCACACCATTTTCAAACTGCATGTATATCACAGGCTTTGATCATCATAGAGGTAAAAAATGAAACTCAAGTACACAAATAATTAAAGGTGGATAAGATTCCAATACACAGTATGTTTACACCAATTTTCAAAGAAGACTATGTTATAACATACTTAAAATGATCTCTTTCATAGGTTTTCCTGTGTGGCCTCCTCTCCGTCCAACAGTTACACATTTTAGTGCCCACTTGCTAGGTAAACACTAATTGAAGTACCTAAAACTTGTATTTACACATCTGATATGTGTCCAGAACAGCCAGCAAAGAGTTGTCTGAGCTGAACACATTCATTGTGAAGTTGACTAGAACTAATTGATTAAGATAAGTCTAAATACTGGTCTTATGGCATTTTATTAGCAGATACAGGAAGCCATGTCCATTGCATTCTGCATCTAGAGATGTAGAAAAATCTCCTGAAACTGGGTGTCTATGTTTCTTTTAAACATTTGAATAGAGCTTGGTCTTAAAATATGTTCAGTAGTTAATACTGCCCTTTAAGATTAAAGCCTTTAATCTCACACAAAACTTGAAGAGAGGTTTATATCAAGTAACTGTAACTATCTATAACTTAGGCATCTACTCAGTGCCAGTCAAGTAGGTCACCTCTACTGCCCTTCAGCGCTTCACAAGCAGAGCTACCAGGGTCTTTTATACAACCAAAGACGGTTATGAGCTATTAGCTTATGGGGAAGGAGGTGCCCAACAGGCCATTAAAAACAGAGGCAGACTCTAGAATATCCGAAGGTTCAAATACCTGATTAAGCACTGCCACAAACATTGATGTCCCTTCCTTCTTCCTGGCATGATCCAAGCCCACATCATTTTTCCATGACAATATTTGTTTTACTGTGTTTCCACCTACTTAGATGCTGCGCTCCATGAAGCTCTTGAAACTCTCTGAGATCTGAGAGCTCAGTGTGCCTGACAGATTTCTTCCTCGGTATTTGGCTCAGCTCCTTTAGATCCTTCAAGGGAGCACCCTCAGATACCGTAGCTCTTGTATGACTAGCAGCACAGTGGCACAGCCACAGGAGTTGCCTTTGAAATTCCCTGCTAAAGCTATGGTTTACTTAGTTTGGGGAATAGGATTAAACTGCCCTCGAAAGATACGCATAGTCAGGTCTGTTTCCTGGAAATAATGTGTTATAAAATTCTTATGGTGAGCCAAGAGGATAATTAGTTGTGCTGAGCATTGTTTATGCTATCCTATCAGGCAGCATAGACAATGAAAGAAGATAAACATAAAGAATGAAAGAAACCTCATGACAAAACTGGAAACACGAAGATAACTTCAGAGAGTGAGGAATTTTGAATCAAAAACTTAAAAAGACTGTTCATTTTGCTTACAGTAGAATATTCTGGGTAAAAGGTTTTGGCATTGGGCAGCTAGTTTCTATGTGAGTTCCCTTTAGATGAAGTTCAGTTTGGAAAAAGAGCTCCACACGAAACAAAAACATCTTTCTTCGTTCGTGGTTTGATATGCAAAGCATAGAAGAAAAACAGTCTTTACTTTCCCAGGTTAAGAAAAGGGCAGATCTTCATCAAGAAAGACTTGCTTAACTGTGTCGTTTGAGAGGCAGATTACTAATGCTGTTTAACAACCCCATTCATGTTAATTCTTTAAGCTGTCCAATAGAAAAAGTACTTAACGCCCTGAAGTAAAGGAGATGGGAAGCTATTACTCAATAAGCATTGATGTCCAATATATAGTTTGAGGAGCGGTTTGACCTTGAGTTTGAGGTTTGGGTTTTTTTTACTCAGGAGCAAATTTTTCCATTAATAAAGTGGTGAAGGCATTAATGTCAAAAGAAAACGAGAGGAGGGGAAAATGCAAAAAACAAACAAACAAAGCAAGCTCCAGTCTACGGAGGTAAAACTGTGTTTCAAGAAAGAATTTCCAAAACCTGTAACTAGTGGTAAAATTATTGTCCATTTTGGTAAAGATGTTTTCTGTTCCCATACCTACTGTCACTTAACATTAAACCGCTCCCAGGTTTTCACGGCTACATGCAAACTGACCTCTTAAGGAAGCTGATAAAGATTAATAGCAAAGAAAATAAGTAAACCTCAGATTAAAATCAAGAAGTCAATAAAAGAGAATTTACAGAGTATTTAGCAAAATTGTTCGTTGTTTTAATGGCTTTCTAAATTATTGTCCTAAGTCATTCCTCTGAAAATTATAAAGTTTATATAGCATGCTCATATTGTGATATATCCAAATAGGCTGAAAGAATTAATTTCATTATGAAATTATACAGCTAGCTGAAATGCACAGGAAGAATCCTAAAGTTAGTTTCTTTTAACTTCTATGACTTATACATTGACTGTTGATATGAAAGTTAAGGAGACATCGTTGTTCCAAGAAAAGGCCTGCATAAAGCCACGTTAAATTATAAATTCAGTGGCAATTTCAGAAAGATTCTTCTCACCATATGAATGTTTGACTATTTCAATTGTGTAACCTCTGTAAACAGAGATCAGCCTAGAGCATATACTTCCTTGTGTCTGGATAGAAGTACGACCACTGCAGCTGCTACAATTCTTTATGCCATCATGGCAATCTTAGCTGGTTTTCATTCCGCAGGCTTCCTTCACTGTGCAGCAAAAGGCTGTATGTTTTACCCATGAAAACTGCAGATTGAGAAGGAATGCCAACCACAATCAAGAGCTTAACAATAGTTCTTTTCACAAGAGCATCATACATTCTGAAAAAGAACAAATTGTGCATTTTATTAGGCATTTGTATATGAGTTATGAGTGTCAGGGTAATAACTAGTGGATAAGACTAGCAGAATCCACCTGTAAGATCTCCTAGAACTCTTTTTCAATATATGAGACAGCTTTGCAAATGGGACATGATCATATTGCATACACCTTGCAGGTGGCTAACAGCAATGTTAGGACTAGAACATATATCACATAGCTTTTTAAGTTACTGAATACATATACTATAACACACTGGCCTAAGCCTCCCTTTAGAGTCAGTGAAAACAAAGGGACTAACTCATCCCACCTACTTCAGACATCTAATTTAGGATATAAATTACCTTGTAAAGGTGCCTTTCTCTTCAGCAACTACAGAGGGAACCTACACAAGTAGACTAGACTGGATACTCAGTGATTAGGCAGATAAAGTTGTTTGACAATTCCTGCTATAGAGTTTTTAAGTTCTTCTTTGGTGCAGTAGCCAGGATGTAGTTCTAGTTTGACTATTTGTATATTTATATTTACTGAGTATTGAATGGAACATTGTTTAGCATTTAGGGTAAAATGAGAACTATGCATTTGTATTTTATTTGATAATTCATCTCATGCATCAGTAACACATTCTTTTGTTTTAATGATATTATGTAGCTCTATATCAGGTAAATTTCTGTGACTTATTTTCTCATCCTGATCATTTAAGAACCACTGCAAAGGATAATGGGCTATAAAACAGGGTTTTCTTTAATTGTTTTATGTGCCAAATGAAGGAGTTTGGCATGTCTCATGTGTCCAGTATAAGTGTTATTTTTCAATATGAGAACTGAATCAAAACCGGCAGGAAACCAAAAACTTGCAATAAGAAACACTGTCAAGAATAAAGCAAACCAATAATAATTGACCAGTAGTTAATGAAAATGGATGGAAAAAAGGAGAAGAAAGAATTGACACAAGAAGACTGCTCATATTAAGGATAAAAAATGAAGTAGCATTGTTTATCTTCATTTGGCTACCTATCTTGAAGTAAAGGATAAGACGCAATGTTGACACTGCAAATAAAGAGAAAATATGAACCCTTTTTTGATCTTGCTCTGTATGTAACATTGACTGCTGTTGTAGAATCTTCTACTAGATCTCTTCTTTTTTCATATTAAATAGTTATTTCTCTTGTGTGTGTCAGGGACTCCTCCCCAAAAAAAAGCAAAACCAAATCTTTTGTGGGTTTGTTTTAAATTTTGTAGAGAAAGAGCTTTTTAGCTAAAAAAACCCTGAAACAATAGTTCAGCTCAATAATAATTTTGTAAGTTTCCTTTTATCCATTTTATTTTTTAAATTTAAATTTCTCACCTCTCTTATCTTTCCAAACTTTGTTATGATTACAGTTACAGTGAATTTTTTAAAGTAAAATCACTTAGAAGTAAGCTGTCATCACCTACAGCCAGTTTTCTCTAAGTATAAATATTTTAAGGTAAAATTCTCAGCAGTGGCAATTATTAAAGCTAAAATCCATTTGGTTCTAATGCTTCATGTTTCATGTGACCTTATTTTTTCCCCAAACTAGTAAAGGAAAAATGTGTTTTCTTTGTCTTCCATGCTGAGGATATAGAGTTACCTTGTTTATCAATTTTTTCAGTTACTTTGGGTGCCAAGATCTGAAGAAATATCTGCAATTTTACTTTTCCTTGGTCTATTATTTTATGGTTGTCAAAGATCAGTAGAAAAGGCAAACAATGAAATCACACAATTTTATAATCTGCCAACTCCTATAGAATTACTTTAGTAGTAACTCTAGTTTTGTTATTGCTGTGCTCTTACTCATTGTTTTTTTCTGATTTTAAATAGTGGTATATGATCACACAAATTAAAACATAAACCATGTCAGAAATATGTCACCTATTCCTCAAATATACATAAGGAATAAAGGTGTATTGTGAACTAATATTCTTGGAGAAAGAAGGCATCTTCCTTTAATTACTCTTAAAATGTATTCACTCTTGCATCGATGGGAAAATGCCACTACCTAGGATTTATTATACAGATCTAAAGATGTGATACACAGACACACTTCCCTTGATCTCAGTGATTTACACCAGGTGAAGACTAGGTCCAAAACATGGATTAATCTCAATTTTTTCTCTAAAAACCTTTAGGGTCTTGCCCCTAAAGGACTATAAACTCAAAAATTAATCAGGTATGTCCTCTAACTGTTTTTTAAGGAGACAATCATAACCACCACAAAATGCTCTGCTGATATACAGAATGCATCTTTATCTCTAATGGAAATCTAAAATTACAAAGACAATTTTTTTTTACATACTGAGAATATATTATTGGAGACTATCAAATCTTGTTTAGAGTCACTATTAAAAAAAATCAACACTCTAAAAAAATGACCACACTTGAGGTATGATTCATCTCACCTAGCTTTTGCTGTTAAAGTTAGGCATTTTTTATGCCTGATGTTGCAATTTAAGTTATTCTATGGTCCCTCAAGAAGCTACCTCCATCAGATCATTCATCCTACCAAACCCACATAGTTTAGGTTGCTATGAATCATCCCCTACAGGTGCCTATGTTACTCTGTCTACTTTGGAAGGAGGCTAGGTGAGTAGTTGACACAAGTCAATAGCTAAAGATATATGAGATGAGTGTTATTTCCAGTGATTCTTCTACCTTCCCACTAGAATCAGAATCTGAAATGTCTGTGGTATTTTAGACCACAGACACATGCATGGATTAACCCTTGGTAATTGATGTGTCTTGATTTTAAATTCACTTTCAATTAATCAGGAGTTAATTTACATTTAATTTAACATTTAATGTTAATGTTTACAAATACTGACCTTTCAATACACAGATTACTTCATTCTCGTACTCCAAAATGTACATCCTGATCATTCACGTGCAGCTGTCAATGATGCGATGCCATTCCAGATTTATGTCTCAAGTTTTAGTGTTTCAGTCTTTGTTCATGACTTGCATTATTCATATTTGGTAACTGCTACTGAAAATGCTTGATTTTTAAAATGGTAATTATTTAAATCACTTTAACTGGCTTTATTTGAAGAAGATAATACTATTAACATGGCAAGTGATAGTTGGCTAATAGGAATTGAGTGAAAACTGATTTCTTATTTTGTTCCTGAAAGATAACACCAAGTTTTTCTTGGTGATGATAAACCAAAACGTATCAAGAAATCCAACAGAAAATTGCACTGTAAAAACTTTATTTTATAAAAACAAGCACAAATAGTTTGCAGTTTTCCTAAGTCATAAAGCAGTCTTGTGGGTCTACCCTGATCCACCGTATAAAGGCAATAAAATTGCACCCAGAAATTCCTGCATTCAGCCACCATCTTCTGCTTAGCTTTAGGGCATAGCTTTATAACATCCAGCCTGCATTTAATGGCAGCATAATATGGTCTGACTTAAAAAAAAACAAAGTTATTTTACTTTACACTGAACTTTGAGGATAGAATCATTAATTCAGTAGAATTAATTGGACTTTTGGCACTGACTTCTATCAGATTAGTATCTCTACAGAGAAGCTTTCAACATATATAAAGCCCTGCCAAACAATTGCTATTTTCTTTCTTTTGTATCAGAAGATGGAAGGGAAGTGGAGCACCTCATGGAGGTGCTCATAGTCTTTAAACAAGCCATGACCCAAGTCTGGGAACTAAACTACCAAACTTTTACTGTGGAATGAAATTGGTTCAAAGACCTGCTTTCCACTTCCTTCCCGTTTACATACCAAAGACACATACTGATAATTCTGATGCGGTACCCCGATAATCACAGAGTTAATTACATCATGAAAATTGATTGTGGCTTTTAAAGCTCTGCAGAAAAACTTCTGTTTCTATTGTTTCATAATACTTTACTACACTGGCTGACTTATGCAATACTGTGTATTCAATTGCTAATGAATCAGACATAATTTTTTGCTAGTGAGAGGCTCTGAGACAGATTTTTCCTTTACTGTTACTGTGCTCAATTTAACTAATATTGATTTTCCACCACAGAGTTTCTAATGAACTGGAAACCAACCTTTCTTCCTTTATTTACCCTTGTCTTCTATACAGTACATTAGCATTCTCAAATTACATGTAGATATGTGTAGGGCAGAATATTACTTTAATAACATTCAGAAAAGAAAAAACTGGAAACCATTTCTAGCGCCAGAAAAAGATATGGTCACTCTTTTAAAATGGTTTTTCTTAGTACAAAATTATTCTACTCCTATATTAATTGTTAAAATTAGAATATTGCTGCCCTCCATTCACTTGTCTTATAACGGCTAGTATTTAGGTTTTAGTACGTATATTCCCTGCACCAGCCAGCAATGAGGATATGTTTATACTCTACCACAAACAATTATGTACTGCACATATATGTAAGCTATCGTAATATATCTAACTCAGAAACTATTAGCAAAACATACTGAACAGTCTGGATCCCAGCAAAGCACAACTGTCCAGCCAAGCTATCCAGGAAATGCTGAATCCCGAGCTGTCATAAAATATAGATAGAGGTATCCCAGCTAGCTACCCAGCTAGCTATTTTAGATCTCACCTTATATATCTACTTTAAACTAGGAACATGACAGGGACAAGTAGGTAGAAAGAGATAACAAGAAAGCAAAGCTGCTTATTGGTGTAGGAGCTGTATGAAAAATTTCTGTGGTATTACAGAATCACAACAGTATTTTGAGAAGTCAATGCTGTCAAGAAAAATAAATTTTGTCTACTATTTAATGCCGAAAAAACACTGAAATTTCCAGAAAGCTGGGAATTTCAGAACAAATAAAGATTAAGTCTTAATGCATTCAAAGATTTTATGTATTCACTGGCAGAGCTTAAAACTAGTCTGAGAATATGGAAAGCAATCACTGCCTAGATTACTGTAATGGTAAATAACAACAAAGGTTAATAAATCTTAAAGGCAGCAAAGAAGCTTC
Source organism: Phaethon lepturus (assembly GCF_000687285.1). Classification (NCBI taxonomy): domain Eukaryota; kingdom Metazoa; phylum Chordata; class Aves; order Phaethontiformes; family Phaethontidae; genus Phaethon; species Phaethon lepturus. The sequence goes on along the minus strand of NW_010544227.1, from coordinate 1,501 downwards.
AAACAGTAATGCAAAGCTCTTGTGTGTTTAAAATTATTCTGCAATTTAATTTTAGTAAATTCAAAATATTATTTATCTAAAAACTGGATTTGTTTGGTGGCCATGCTCTAAAATATGCTGTAATTTGCAGGTACTGTTTTGTATTTAAGAAAAGTTAAAAGAATTAATCATTAAAAGAAAAGTAAATAGCTTGCTTTCAGCTGTTTACTGCATGGATTTAGCATAAATGTTGTAAGATCATATAGTTTCCTGTGTCATAGACTCAATATCAGTTTTAATATGGCAGAAATTATTAGTAAAGCTTTATATTTCCTAATGTATGATATCATTATTCTCCACTTGCAGCTCCCCTGATAATCAATAATTGTATAGTTAATCAGGAAACACAAATGCTCCCCAGAAATACACATTACATGATCTCAATTAATTAACATGTACATATGCATACAAAAGCAGCACAGTAAGCTGTACGCAACCCAGTACACTCCTGGAGTGCATGGCAGATAACTTCCTGTGACAGGTAATAGACAGCCCTACCAGAGGCGATGCCGTACTGTGCAGGAGAAAGATGGACTTCACAACTCTATGAGAGTTATACTCCGAAGCCGTTTATTGTCTTGTCTGACTCCAATATATATCATAATTTTTGTTTAGTCACCGCGCACACACTCATGATTGGTTACAGCTTGTTACACACATTATTGCAATTGGCTATATATAAAATATCATGCGCTGCCCACGTGTCTCTCACAGTCAGGATTCGCTGCCTGCAGGTGTCCATGTGCTCCTTTGCTTCCTCTTAGTTGTCTACCACAGCTCCTTCTCCTCAAGGCTGAGCCCTGCAGATGTCCAGCTGTTTACCAGCTTCTCAATGCCACAGCTCCTTCTCCATAAGGTCGAGCCCTTGCAGGGTGATCCCAACAGTACTGGACCTGTTGGTCACCGACGTAAGTGAGCTAATTGGTGACATCAAGACTGGAGGCAGCCTGCACTGGGCTGCAGTGATCATGCTCTGGTAGAGTTTGCAGTCCTGACGGGATATGGGGCAGGTAATACTCTACTTCCAGTTTCATAGTTGCAGTTGACCCTATAAAAGAGCTGTTAATGATTAATTCTTTTTATTGGTATTTGCTGCTGTCAAAGGCGAGAATGATCCCAACTCTTTGAGGAGCTAGTCAGCTGAACTCCATGGGAAACTGCCCTCAGGGACAAGGGAGAAGAACAGAGCTGGCAGATCTTTAAGAACAGTTTCCACAGAGCACAAGAGCTCTCGATGCCCAGGAGTAAGAAATCAGGAAAGGAAGGCAAGAGACCAGCATGGCTGAGTCGAGACATGCTGGTCAAACTAAAGGACAAGAAGGAAATGCCCAGGCAGTGGAAACAGGGACAGGTATCCTGGGATGAGTGCAGGGATGCTGACCAGTTGTGTAGGGATGAGGTCAGGACGGTCAAGGTGCCTTTGAAGTCATAGCAGTCAGGTGAAGTCCCTGATGACTGGAAA
>NW_010544226.1:70248-70631 GCF_000687285.1 Phaethon lepturus | reverse complement strand
AAAGCCCGGAGGCTTCTCCTTCTGCTCCCACCTTGGCGCCTGAGGGGGGGGCTCCGCCACCGAGACCAGTGTCGTCTGAAGCGCCTGCGGGTCAGGGTCAGCTTTGGCTTTTGCACCGGGTTGTCCCTTCCAGAGAGGCAGGGTTTGATTCGGCGTTATCTTCTCGTCTGGCACAGTCCGGCTAAAATCTGGACGTGGAAGGCTGATAGGGCTGCTACTTCCTCTCAAGGATGGGGAAAGTATTTTATTTTCCATTCTTTTTTATCTCCTGATAGTTTCAGATAAAGAAATATCTACTTAGGCTGTTGGTTGAAACTTTTTATATGGCAAAGGTTTTAATTTGAAGAAAACGTAAGCCATGCTTCAAGATAAATTTGCAAGAC
>NW_010544226.1:0-70229 GCF_000687285.1 Phaethon lepturus | reverse complement strand
GGGCGGGACAGACACACACACCATGGCATGCACTCTGTGTCCAAAACCAGGATTTGGCAATATTTAAAATAGGTGGTCACTCTTGAAAATGAGTTTGTTGGGTTTTTTTAAAGAAAAAGCACTTGAAGGGAGGGAGCCAGGAGTTAAAAGGTTAAATGTTTTCCACTGCTGTTAGAATAAAGACAGTGTCTTGAATCATTGTTAAACTGTTTGTCTATATTTTATTATACCGCGGTATAGTATTATTGTTGGTAACTGATGTGTACAGAGTAACACTGTGGTGCTCTTTCTAGGTATAATTGAAGACATTGTGTGGTCCTTGTGAGAAGCTTGGTTCCTGCTTGGGTTTTAATTGTAAAATATTGTTCTGTATTTTTGTATAGGTAATTGGATTTTGGAACCACTTTAACATATGATAAAGGCAAAACAAATACTAACTAATTTAGAGGGCAGCACTTGAAACTTTTGTATATCTGAGCATGGAAGTTAGTTATTTACAAGTTCTCATCTTCGGGGTGTTTTACTGGGTTTCCATTTAAATTCTTAAATCTGCGTTTCTACTTTGTAGTTAATGATCCTTTAATGTAATATTAGCAATCAAGTAGGCTTCTTGGATGCTGGCATTGTTTGATTATATTATGCATGCCTCTGTCCCACAAGCCGCTCTTGGTAATATTTACAATTCAAAATGTAGTCTATGGAATTTTTTACATATTTTAAAAAAATAAAACTGTGGTAGCATTGCTTTTGTAGTATTGAGCCTTAAAATAACAATCACAGTGGTGTACACAAGTATGACACACACTAAAATACTGGAGAGAGATATTTTTACTTGTGCTGTTGAAGTTTTTGGTAGCGCTAACTCATTTAACGTCTAACCTCAAACATTTTATTGCTATTTAGTGTTTTTCTTGGGACCATTGGTATTAAACTAAAATTTCCTATTTACATCATGTAAAGTTTAATGTGCAAAGAGACTAGCCTACCAAAATATTATCCAGTTTTAAACAAAATTGGAGAATTGCATGTCTGTCATCAGCAGGTCACATTACACTTGCTAAATAGTTGCAGGCTTGGTTTTTGGTTTTTTTGTTTTTCAAATGTAAGTTTTTCAGTAGCCCGATGTGACAAGAAGAGTCACTTCAAGTGGCTGAAATGTAATCACTTCAAAGGCCATGGTCTAACCAGAAGATGGCCTGGGAAGGCTTAGTTAGCAGGCGCAAAACCTAGACTTTCTAGAGCCACAGGTTAAGATGCGTGGACCTAGAACAGAATTCCTTTAAGCTTTTCGCAGGAGTAGGCAGCACAGGCCAAGGGAAGTGCTTTCAGCTGACTGGCGCCCGTGCTCCGCCCCAGATGTGACTCCTTTTTTTAATGGCTGATGCATTACTTGATTGTGTGCAGTGCTGTGGGATCCTGCAGGCTTGAAAGGCTGCTGGAGAGAGCATGAGATGTGTTGCAATAGTGAATCCTCTCTTTGTCGCTCCAGGATTTCAGATGTGTTCTAAGCCTGCCGGGGTGAGCACGCTTCCGGGCACTGATGGAGACGAGAGCTCAGCACGGCAGCGGGTCTCAGGCCTTGCTACAGGCTCGGCGTGACAGTGGGAGACCGCACGGGGAGCCTGACCTGCGGGATGTCCTGATGCAGCAGGTTCACGTCTTGTCGTTGGACCAGATCAGAGCCATCCGAAACACGAATGAGTACACAGAGGGACCTACGGTGGCTCCACGGCCGGGGGTCAAGTCCGCTCCTCGGCTCGCAACCCAACCCAAAAATGAAAGGCCCCATGGCTTGCCCGAGCATCGTCATTTTAGCCGGATTCAGCACACACAAACGCACGCTTCTCCTCGGGCACCTCTGTCCCGATCCATCAGCACGGTCAGCACAGGTTCACGGAGCAGTACAAGGACAAGTACGAGCAGTAATTCATCTGAACAAAGACTTCTAGGATCATCTTCGGGGCCAGTTGCCGACGGGATAGTCCGAATGCAGCCCAAGTCTGAGCTCAAGTCAAGTGAGCTGAAGCCGTTGAGCAAAGAAGACTTGGGAACGCACAGCTACAGGTGTGAGGACTGTGGAAAGTGTAAGTGTAAGGAGTGCACTTATCCAAGGACCCTCCCATCATGTTGGATCTGTGACAAGCAGTGTCTTTGCTCAGCCCAGAATGTGGTCGATTACGGGACTTGCGTTTGCTGCGTGAAGGGCCTCTTCTATCACTGCTCTAACGATGACGAGGACAACTGTGCTGACAACCCCTGCTCCTGCAGTCAGTCGCATTGCTGCACTAGATGGTCCGCCATGGGTGTGGTGTCCCTCTTTCTGCCTTGCTTGTGGTGTTACCTACCAGCCAAGGGTTGCCTTAAGTTGTGCCAGGGCTGTTATGACCGGGTAAATCGGCCTGGGTGCCGCTGTAAACACTCCAACACTGTTTGCTGCAAAGTTCCCAACGTCCCCCCCAGGAACTTTGAAAAGCCAACATAGCATCACTAGTCAGAAATACTAAAGTAACAAGGGTTATTTTGACGTACGTATGCAACCAACTAAGCAGCTATGGTCTTGGCACTGTAGTAGAAGGGTTGGGGATATACTTTGCTGTTTGCAGTGAAATGCTTATCTTGGTGTGTGCCATCTTAACCGATATGCTTGTTAGAATCCAGCTAGTGGGATACAGTAAAAAAAATGGGGTGCAGTACATTGTGACCCACATACTGCATAAGCTAAAGCAACACAGACACTCCTAGGCAACTCTATTGTTTGTGAATAGTACTTGCAAAATTTGTAAATTAGCAAATGACTCCTTTTTTTCATTGTTTTCTGCCAGAGATAATGTGCTATATTTTTGTATATACAATAATATTTTCAACTGTGAAAAATAAGTGGTGTCATAAGACATGGCACAATCACAAAATATTATACTAATATGTTGTACATTCGGAAGAATGTGAATCAATCAGTATGTTTTTAGATTGTATTTTGTCTTACAGAAACCTTCTATTACAAGACTCTGATTTCCCTTTGGACTTCATGTATATTGTACAGTTACAGTAAAATTCAGCCTTTATTTTCTAATTTTTTCAACATATTGTTTAGTGTAAAGAATATTTATTTGAAGTTTTATTATTTTATAAAAAAGAAATATTTATTTTAAGAGGCATCTTACAAATGTCACCCCTTTTTATGAGGACGTCATAGTTGCTGCAAATAAGGGGTGAACGATGCATATGTTCACTATAAAATAGAAAATATATTAACGTTTGAAATTAAACTGGGCTGCTTGTCATTTTTTCCCCCCATTTATTGTTCTGAGTTGGGAAAACCGGTATTTTTAATTGCAAACTTCACAGCGATATAGTACAATTTCTAAGTGTAATTTTTTGTTGTTGTTTACTACATCACCTGAAAATAACACAGGATTTTTGCTTCCTTCCTTTCCACAAATGTCCCATATGCTGTTCTTAAAACCGAAAAGGAAAATGAACATAGGAAAATGCATTAATTCATTCCAGATTAGGACTAATAGGCACTGAAAGCTTGACCTATTCTATAAGTGATGAGCTTTTGTGCTTCAAATAGGAAATAAGTAATCATTCACAAAAAATGTTAGGCTTGCGTGGCTTTACTCAGAGAGAGAGGGGGGAAAAAAAAGAAAATTAATATGGTCAGTGCAAAAAGCTTGCAGGATTATTTGTTAAAAGTAGAAGAATATGCCACAGGGAATGATAGATCTGAATGCAGTCCAGCCTTATGTCAAACATTTGCCTCACTTGTAAGAAGTTGCTTGATTTGTCATTTGTGGCAGTTACCTTCCACTGAGGTCAAAATCCTTTCGCTGCCAAGTTTCCCACCGGAAGCCTAGAGAATGATTTACCTTTCTTTATTAACAAACTATCATTTCCTCTTCTGAGCATGTTTCTCCAAGTTTAGAGGTCTCAATGTTGAATTTATACATTTCTTAAGCTGGCATATAAGAAATAGTTGTAAGTACTTTTAAGCTGATGCTTAGAAAAATCTCACAACCCCTTCTGAACTCTCTCCAATAAAAACAAGTTATAACTAATAAATAAAGAACTCACTAAAAGTTGAAAACCAGAGAATTGAGTAAACGCTACATTTTTTTGCCCCTTAATTTTCATCTGTTATCTGGTGTTCGGGCTATTTTACATAGGTCTGTAGTACTCAAAAACCTTACACCCTGTGTTTGTTTGTATTGATTATCAATCATCAAGTGAAATTAAAAGTGCAAGTCCTGACTAGTTTGCAAAACAAAAATAGCTGATACATGGGCCTTATTCTCTTTTTCTTTTTTTTTTTTTTTTCCTTACCTCTGGTGAAAAATGTAAGCTGGTTTTCTTTCCTCTCCACACCAGCTGGCTGGGCACTTTGGTGCACAAAGACAAGCAGTATATATTTAGACTTCAGAGTGGAATTTGTGGCTTACGTTACATGAGTAATCTGTCCATACTTAAAGCACATGATAACATCAATATATTGTGACCAAGTGTTGGGGCATATATGTGAGATTGTACTCGGTGGCTGACAAACAGAGATTTTAATTTTTTTTTTTTTTTTTTTTTAGAAATTTTGTTCTTGAAGGCGTTGGTAACCATCATGTGTTTCCATTCACTGAATATAACTTTTGAATTAGATTAGGTGCTTATGCCTAAACTGTCCTGGGTTAGTCTTACTGGTTGGAAACAAATACGGGAATAATCAAATAGTCCATTCATTAGGGCGAATCTTTGACCTTTAGGCTATATTTTGGAAACCGAAAAACCCCACTGATTTCAGTAGACGGTAAATCCAGTTTTTATACTGTATTGATGAACTTGACAATACTGAAGGTGAGCTCTGTCTTTTCAGTGATTTATGTTTCAGTCAAGGAGAATATCTCTAAGGAAGGCTGAAGGTGAAACTGGAAAACTGCAGCATGGCTGAGCAGTGTAGCAGTCAAGGAAAGTGCAACTGTTAAGTTCTACTAGATGAGGTCCAATACTAAAATTGTGGGTTTATTTTGCTTTGCACTATAGCAAGTGCTGTGACTACCTAGATAGGTTCTAAGGGAAAAGAGTAACCATCTTGTTGTTGATAGTGAAATTTGAAGCTGGTCTTAACATTAAACACTGGTTGTCACCTTCCCCTTGCTTCTTAATGAGGATAAACAGTGGATCCCCTCCACCCCAGGTAAGCCCACTACCAGTGAATTGGGTTGCACGTGTGACACTTGGGATCAAGGACGTACGGGGGGATAGCATTAGGCCCTGCCTGTTGGGCTAACTACAGTGCTGGGGTCTAGGCTTCAGTTGGTATGAATTAGCACATGTATGCAGTGGACTCTCAGAAGCTGGTTTGTGTATGTTAGTTAACATCCTAATATTACACTTCATTAGATAAGGTTTACTGTTCAAAATAAAACCAAAATCTTGCTTCAAACAGATTAGATTGTTTTAGTAAGAATTAAGAGGGCTTTTCAAGTGGATTGAGATAATGTTATTAAAGCATGCCTACTTTGTCCTTTGAGATAGGAGAGTGGAGGTCCAAGAAAGGAAATTTTTCCATACACAGGTTTTGAGGATAACTGTGAAAGTCATGACAGATATACACCATATAAGGGTGGTATTGGTATGGTATGGACTTTGGTATTAGACAGCCATTAAGTCATGAGAGAGGGGAAAACCCTTATTACTGCTCCCTTTGTTGTGTTGTTGCTTTCGTGTTTTGATCTGTTAACCTATAAATTCTGATTTCACTGTAAGGTTTGCTTAAAGTTAGAGACCTGCAGGATTGGACTGACAGTTGACCATAATAACAATGGAAACAAATAGCTTTTTTCAAATTATTTTTCCACATGATATAAGCTACAAATAAATACATCGAATTTGCTTGTACGGTAACTTAGAAATGTCTCTATTAATATCCTCAAGCAAATTTTTATTTTGCTTTTTAATGGTTTGAGGCTTGACTATAATTTCTCTTTTGAGATAGCGATCATAACAGTAAAAAAAGAAGAGAAAGAAACTTGGATTCATGTGGGAATAAAAAGGTATAGTACTTTAGATGGAAATAAAATGTGTTCTTAAAGGATTTGAGATCATATTCAGGTGAGTATTTGCATATTCAAGTGAGTTACCAATCAGTCTTCAAAAGCCAAAATTCTCCAAATGAGGAAATGCAGTAGTTACGTGGTCGTGATGATTAACGCAACAGCTTTTTACACTTTCTTACAAAACTCTCGATCATGTGTGAGGTGGAAGTGACTTGACAACAGCAAAGTACTGATCACTTATTCACCATGCATAACTTGCCTTTTTTTTTTTTCCTTCAAATGTATAAAATAATTAATTTCTGTGATGAGTGGAATCCTAAGGCTTATTCTTAAATGGCGGTCAGAGAATATAATGCATTTTCGTACTACGGTAGAACATTTAATTATTTTTAGGAAGTAACTGTTGGAGAAGACGGATTGGAACAGTCTGTCTCGTCTCAGGTGTTCTTAGATGGGTGCAGGTACAGCGAGTAATAATGATGTCATTTCCTGAGACTTATTTCTCAGTCAGTCACTGGAGCAGAGACCCAGAAAGAAATTGGCTCAGTATGAGAGCACGCTTGGTTGAGTAACGTCTGTATGAATAGTATTGGATAGATCTCTTACTGAAAATGTCAGCAATGTATTGGCTCATCTAAAATAAATCAGTTACAGGGTTGGGGTTGCAGATAGACTACATCATGGCAAAGCACAACAAGTTCTTACCAATGAAAATACTCAGTTTTGTTCCTGTTTACCGGAACAAAATTTACAATTTGATTTTAAACTGGAAATTTGGAAATAAAAATTGATGTCTCACTGAAATCAGGACAGTTTGACACGGAAACTGTGTGCATGTGTATAGCGCATATATATAGGACTTTTTCTTTCAAAAATACTGTCGGTTTCAATCTGAGGAGGCCTCCTGTGTGGTAGTCTTCTTTATTTGTCTTCATATTTCTTCTTTCTGGTCCCTGTCCCTCCTCTTGACCTCTCGTAGCCATAACGCATAAAGGTTTACTGCCGCTTACTAGGACAAAAGGTGAAAGAGGAGGATGAAACATGCTTTTCTCATTAGTATTCTCTGTCTCTGAAAGTTTAAGACAAGGTGGAAAAAATTATTACCTTGCCGTACTTATCCTGCATTTTAAATAGATACAAAGTGTTTTGCCATTCATGTGATGGTGAAACCCACAGTTTTTTCCTCCCAGAAAACATCTTATTTCCATTTCTTTCATGTGATTTTTATTACTTAAGAAGGCTTTATGTATCTTTAAAGAGTTCCCCCGTGTCTTAACCTATTGGTGCTGTGTTTCAGATGACAGACAGAGGTCTTACTACTATAAAAGCATAATCTGCTGTTCCTTTGTCACAGGGATTGCTCAGAAGAAAGCGAATGCGCTTACCTTTGGGCATGAGTAGCAACGATTTAGTTTGAAACAGTGGGAGTTCAGCATTTTCAACCCTGGGAAAAGGCAACCAACATTATACTTTATATATATCTGAAGTTTTTCTTTGCCTGTGCTGTAGGAAAGTTGTTTGTTTTTTTTTCTCTGACTCAAATCCTGCATGCTGATCAGAGAAGCTTATGACTAAAATGTTCAAACTTTTAGACTAAAATGGATTGGTTCCCATTTCAGTAGAAGTTAGCAGTAATCAGAAGCTTTGACAATGGAGCCTACTATTACGTAGGATTATTTATGGATATTTTAATACTTAGGCATTTAAATTACATTTTAAAACAATCCTGCCAAGGGCGATACCCTGTTTTAAAAATGTAAGAAACTCTATAATCAGAGTAGCTCTGCTTTCCTGAAAGCCTGCTGTATAGTTACAAAACCACTCGGTGCACCTGAGATACGTTACAAGGGAAGACACTTGATGGAAGTCAGGTGTTGCAGGTACAAGTTTAACTGGGAGAATCTGAGCCAGTACACAAGGGTGTATCAGGTTGAATCATCAATTTATGGACATAGAGAGCACCTTGAACAAAGTGGGGGTTTAAAAATTTTTATTTTCACCCTAACTTTATTTTGATCAAGAAGCAGTATATATGAGCCAATCATAAATCATGTGATTGTCGATATGATTACTGATAAAAGTATCTTGATGCTCTTTCAGTGTGTCTCAAAAAGCACACCAAAATGGAAAATTTCTAAATTACCATTCAAACTTAACATTGTCACCTTCAGAAATGAAGTCAAACATCAGGGCTGTAGCAATCCATGTTTCAAAATTAGTTGCACTGTAAGTAGAAAGCACTGATTGGTTATACTCAAAACTGTTTGAGACAGTTCCACTTTAGATCTAAAAACCAATTCAGACTTTTGTCAGCTGCCACTGTGGTGCAGTTCTTATCTGTTACTGATTTTCTTAAAGCATTGATGTTCTTTCTTGTTATAATATAAGACAACGTTGTTGGTGTACCACAAATGCTGTCAATTGCATAAAGTGAACAAAGTTACTCTTCCCTCTCATTTCTCTTGTATAAACTGAGAAAAATTCAAAATTGTTTTGTTTGCTTTGGGTCATTTTGTTTATGCATTTTGTTTAATTATTGTAGACAGAGTCATAATTTAATGGAATGTTAGTTTTGTGATTTTTTTCCCTGATGTTATTTGGCACTATGAAGTATGGAAGTAGAGCAGTTAAGGGGACCAAGAATGCACTTTGGGAATTTACCTAACTGCAGCTGCATTGAGTACTAAAGAAAAGCAGCAGCAGCAATGCCTTCTTCCAGAACTCATTGAATGCAATGTACCTTTTAGCAGTAGATTTACTGACTTCTGCTGCTCTGCAGATGGAGATTATGCAGTTGTTTATCATGTGGGTTTTTATATCCCTCAGTGACTTTTTTTTTGTTGGAGAAACACTGTGTTCATACTTTAAAACCAGTGGATAAAGATCCCATAACATTGCAGCTACATGTGAAGGCTATCTAACTGCACACTGCCTACTACTCAATACTGTTCTCGGGGAGGAGGGCATTCCTCAGACCGCTTTGTCTCAAGTGGAAGAAAAAGATGGTGTAAAGATGGTGTAACTTACTCCGAAATATGGGGGGGGGGGAAGGGGGGGGGAGGGTAATGGTGTAAAAAGTGATCTTTACATCAAGGCTGTGCCTGAACTGTTCTCTCCCGCGTACGTACAATCACAGTACAAAGTCTGAAAGTGCGTGACAGTGTCCCTGGCCACCTCTGTACCAGTAAATCAGACAGTAGGTGGAAATGTTCCTGGACAATGGCTTGCAATTGCCCACGCTAGTGAAGCGTTAAGACTTTCCCTGGTGTGAGTTAAGCATGTGCCAAAAAGTACCCTCCCAAGCTATTCCCCAGCACATTTCAGGGAGATAAAATGTTCCAGGGACATTCCCAAAAGTCAGCTTGCCAGCAGCTCCTCTCTTTGAGAGGTTAAAGGAGTTGTCCAGCATGGACACTGTCCTCTCAGGGCCAGCTGGAACGTGGTGCCCGGGAACGTTCTCGGGCACGTTTCATTTATTTGCAGTCCAGGAGGAAGGAGATCCCTGCCACAAATCTCGTCTCAAGGGAAATTCACTGACAAAGACACATCCTCATGAGTGAGGATGACACAATCTAATCCCCAAATAGTAACTTAATTGCGCAGAAGCAACACATTTCAGTGGTTGTCAAAGAAGTAAGGCAGTTGACGGTGTAACTTGTTAGAATTTTGCAAAGCTTAGGTGATAGGATCTCTGCTCCAATGTAGAGTAGCGACCTGAAATTATATACTGATATTTTACATCAAACACAAATCTGTAATTTTGTGTTTGATTTGGGGAACGGTATTTTCTCTTTGTAGAAAATTATTCCTTAAGTAGCTACTGACAAGTCATAAAACCAGACTTTTTCCTGTATTTATCTTTCATTAACTCACAAGCTTTCAGATGTCACAGCACTTACTTAATTTTTAAGAACGAATTAAGATGGTATGTCTTACTTTTGGAAGTTACGTACATATTGAAGAAAACAGTCACAAAAAATAGTTTCCTCCCATGATAATCACTATAACCTCATCTTTCCACAAGATATGGAAAGTGTTCTCTTTTTTCCTTTCAGCTCCATGCTCCCTTAGCCCCCAGGTTATGGAGTGGGTGGCTTATGGAACCTTGCAATTGCTGAGTGATTTTGCAGGCTTTCATAGAGAAAAAACGGTGTATAAAGTATTGCACTTGAGCTTGGCATCTGAGAGAATGGATCTCACTAGAGTATTTTAAGTGCATGCAAAATGTATTTCTGTATACATGCAGTCTGAGGGATGTGGCTGGAGAGAAAAGGACTGTCACAATTTGCCCCTTAAAATCTTTGCTTTTGAAAAATGGAACGATGTAAACTATTTTTTTCTTTTTTTACGCTGATATATTAAGCTAAGTAAAATACTAGATGGAGACGCATCCTGTTCTGTTTATTAAATGCGGCCAGGATTTGTGCTGTTTACATTTCACATAGTTTTTATCCAAAGACCTCACTTCATCCGCAAGATTGGTGGGTAAAATGCCTGGCCTCACTGGAGGCAATGACAAAATTCTCCTTGACCTCCTTGAAACTTTGTATAGACAAGAGGTGAATTCCTGAATATGTACTGATTGAACATACACTTGAATGGTATCCTGGGAAAATCCCAGCTGCCTAGGGGAATTAAAAAAGTTTATAATTGCATGAGTCACACTTTTGAATCAAGGAATAGCTACCTTACTGTAGGATTTTTTACCTTCGTTCTGATCCTAGTTAACTTACTCTATGAGTAAGATAATTTATTCCTACGACTGCTCTAGTGTGTATGCAGTTGCTTCCTTTCGGCACCAATGTTTAAGGTTTTGTTGAAAGATTCTGTTCTGGGGGTTAATTCCGTTAACGGTGCTGCGGATTCCTATTAGGCTTTTTACTGACAGATTTGTGCCGATACAAGCTTGTATGAAGACCCTTCTCCCTTTATTTCAGCTTACTGTTACCAAACGTTTCTTGTATACTGAAGTTTCAATGGTGTGGCTGAATTCAGTTTAGCTCAGCTGATGCAAAAAAGTCTAAGGAGAGTATTAATTTGGTTTAGCTGGCAACTTGGTTAATTGGCATAGGCTCATTCATACTAAGATTATCCGCGCAGCGTTTTGTGACAGTATTACTGAATCAGCTATAAGCACTACCTGAAGTTAAATGAGTGAAAGCATGCTTAAAGTAAACCACAGTGAGCTACTTTCAGACAGAGGTGTCTATGCGCACCAGCATTCCTTTGATCTAAGATGCCTATTAATATGGGCAAAATATTTTTACAGTTACATTTCTGTATTGCACATTATATCTCCTGTGTATATATATATGCACATCACAGTTACAACTTCTTTAGGGGAAAGAGAAACGGAAGGAAAGAAACTACTTCCTATTACCATGTTTCACTGTTACTAATATTCTTCTTTCAGAGTACCAGCTTTTGCTGTAACATTCTCTCCCAGTTTCCAAATGAGACCATGAAAGGCACTCCTTTCCCCACCCCTGAGAAAGTACGTCTGCAGAGTGGAGTGCATCTACCCTGTACTCTGTACTTCGTATATACTGAAGTCTCCCAGCCGTGGTATGTTGGTCCAGTAAACAGAACAGCTTTTTTCCACTCTGTACTTTCAGTGAGAAATGAGTGATGAAGATGCTAGTTTTCTTATTGCTAACCATACATAATATGGCAACTTTCAAAGGCTTTGTTAGTCCCTGAACGACGCTGGTATAAGTTCTCACGCAAACGTACAGAAAGGCAGATTCCCAGCCTCTTACAATTTATAAAGTACTTTGGGAGAAGACATCATCAGAGAGGGAGTGGTAAAAGGAGGGATAGATGCACAGATGTGATGTGGTTATATAAATCAACTATATACGTATCTTGATGATATAAAATCTTTTACATATTCTTTAAAAGTATAGGAGCTTTTTAAATGTTGAAAATTTTTAATGTACACAGAGAAGCAGAAGAACCCAGTAGATTAACCTTTTTTTTTTGATACGGACAACTGCTTTACCAATTTCCCTCTATGGCTCCATCTGTGCTACAAATAAAATGATTGGGTTATAAGTAGGTTATATCCTATGTTTTCAGGGGTAAAAAAAAATATCCTGTCTAGGCGCATGAAGGCTGTAGTAGCAATGGCTGTGAGTAGCAACAGCCATGAAATAATGACTGTTGGGTGTACTGTTGGTTTGGGTTTACTGAGAGACTCAGTCCCACCATAGTACAGACTAAGTAGACACAAAGAGCGTTCATTACTAAACTTAGTGACTTAAATCTGAATTGTCCACAAGTGATTCAGACATCTCATGTTGGCTGCATGAAAAGTATTCTTCACCCATGTTTTTTTAATTGAGGTTTTGTTTTTTCTTGTTGGTCAAGGCAGGTTACACCATGCATGGCAATGGAAGAACTGCCATCCTTGGTACCCATTTCAGAGATGTGCAATAAGGCTTACTGGAACAAGGAAACACCAGAGACCAAAAAAAAGTCAAAGTGAAATGTTTTTGCTGTTTTCGTGTTTGCTTCCTTGGTGGGGTGGGTATTTTGTTGGTGGTGGTGGTGGGTTTTTTTATTGTTTGTTTGTTTTGGTCTTTCTTTCCTAATGCTTCTAGACTCCTTCAGGTCTCTTAGGATCTGTGAGTCCTGCAGGCATAAGATGAGAAAACATGGGATATGAAATATGAGCAGACAGCCCCATAGAAAATGATGCAGCAGCATTGCATGACAGTGGTTGCTGTCACTGTGAGTTTTTTTTAATTTTTGGTTACTGTTTTTTAATAATGTAACAATTTTATTTTTTATTAACATCTATTAACTATTTTAATAATTAAAAAAGACCCAGATTTTCAAGTTGGGTAAAACAAGCTGGATCCACTAATGATAGAGATGTTCTGGTGATTTACACTAGCAGGACATCTGACCTAGTAACTTACTACAAAAAAAAAAAGTGTTACACAGTAGAAAGGAATCTAAAGATTTTATCAGCTTTTGTTTCTTACTGCATCTTTGCTGAACAATAGCTTTCACTATAACTCAAGACAGTTCAGACTCCTTATTTATAACACTTTAAGAGCTATTATTTATTACGTTCAACATGGTTGTGCAAAAGGAATGCTTTCAATTCAGTCACTTAACTTTAGAGTCCTGGGATCACTTGAGTGTTCCCAAAGTTGTTATGAAAAAAACAGAACCCCTGCAAAAGGAAAGAAAACTAATCGTTTCAATTTACATGCAACAGTGTTTTACATTTTTTAAAAATACTTAAAGCATGCTTTGTGTGGCAGACAGTTATGCTGAGCCTATTTATTATGGAGTGAATAATATTTTTCAAGAATGATTCATCTGGCTTATTTTAGAGGCTGCCTTGAATTCTGGTCATTTCTATAGATACTGCAATTCATAGTCATTAGTAAGCTAGTGGTTTGATCTAACCTCAGCTACCTGTTGCTGGCTGTGAATGGAAGAATTTATTTTTAGTGTGAAACCACAATATGAATATTTTCCACTCTGAAAGTATAAAAAACCCTTTAAGTAAAAATTCTACTCTTTCGCTGTGATACGCTGTGGCTCTGATGTCAGACATACTGGGTTCTTCTTACAGAAAATCCTTTAAAATGCCTGATTCTCTATTGAAGTTGACAAGAATTTCCTCCACTTAACCCCTTCAGTGCCCCCAGGCGTTCAGCTCACATCAAGCAAAAGGGAGCTCCGATACCTCCTAAATGGGTATGGTGGGATGTTGACAAATCCAAGATGAAAAAAAGAGACGGAAAAACCTGGGCCCTTGGACAATCAGGAAGGAGGTTTGTGGGCAGGCTTACGTAGCTGTGATACGTGAGAGAGACAGCATCTCTGGAAAGCTGTGACTTTATGACCACAAAATCCCTACAACTGCTCTGCCAATATGGGAGCTTGCGTTTTGGCATGATATGGTTTTTGTTTCTTTGTTGGGCTGGGCTGTTTGGGGGACAATTCTGCAGTTTCCTCAAGATTCAGAGACAGAAAGGGTCTGTTATTTAGGGAGGTACCAGCTCTGCTTAGTAAGAGTCAATGGATTAATCATGGTAGAAAGCCGTCTACAGGCCTTGAACACGTGAATCCTGTAGCTCGTCACTGAGCGTCACCATGTAAATGTCACACGTTACAGAACATCTTGCCTAGTCTCCGCAATAAAGTAAGGTGACATGGATTATTATATCTGCAGTTATGAAAGCTATTATTCAAAGTAAGGGTGGGTGGACTAACTCATCCACCACAGACTGTATTGCAAAAGAATAAGAACCTGAGGCCTATATAATGCCATTGGCCCATACATAAACTTCTCATTTTTTTCCCTAAAACATTTGAATTGCATTAGAGAGAAGATGCAGCAACAATGTTTCGGAATCCAGGTGTCTTTATGCTTACGTCTAGTTTATAATTTTGCAACCAAGCCTCATCTATAACAAAAAAGCAAGGAGATAAATTGGAAAAGAGGAATATAACACAGTTTAAAAATCATGAGAGTTTCTAGCTCATACCCAAAGCTCAGTTCATTTTAAGGACAAGAACTGGCACCTAAGCCTTGACTGAGAGACTGGTTTCCACAGAGTATTAGGGCTTTCAGATACTTGATGGGCTTTAGTTGCTGTTTACCACCGAGCTTTTACTGTTCCAGTCAGAGAGGCTACTGACCTTCCCTGCTTTAGGTTGTCACCACATTTCCACAGCTTTAAAAAGATTTAAAAATAATTTGTGGATTTCTTTGATGGAGGAAAATTAGTTCCTCCTTCATATTTGTGATGCCTTAGAAGTTCACATTTTGTCCCCTTTCTTAACAGGCCAAAGGAAAGAAGTAGATGGTTTAGTTCTGTTAGCTCAGTTAATTTATCTTAGGTGAAGAAAGCTGTTGTCTTTGTGTCCACATTAGTAAGTTAAAAAAAAAAAGATGTATGTTTTTTACCAACTGCTTGCTCACACATGATCATTAGCATAAGGTAAAATGTTAATGTGGTCAAAGCTTCTGGAATTTCAGTGCATGTGGTTTGGTCATTCGTGCTACCAAGAAAATGTTTACCATCTCTACCAATACATGTTAAAAGCTAGAGTCACACTCTTAGGACTGTGATTTTACCGTCTGATAAGCAGAAAATGTTTGTTTAAAAAACACAAGCAAATAAGTATTATTCCCTAACCAATTTTCTTAGAGGACATGAGACCCGAGCTTCTGGTTAACGCCTTCGGAGATGTTGTTAGCCATCTTGCATTTCACATCTGTGCCTTAAAAAGATTTCTCTTGCAAAGAGAATCTCTCTTAAAAAGAGACCTTGCTTTTATAAATCCAAACATTTCTTTTCCTCCCGACCAGCTACAAGGAGTTTTTCCAGGTGTGCACCACTTCATTGCCCAAGCAGCATCTGTTTGATTTTTGGCCTACAAGAAGGAAAGGACAGGGAGAGCATTTCAAGAGAACCCTCCTCCTGGCTGCAGGGAGGAAGAAGTAGCAGGAGCACACCTCACTGCATATTCTAGAGCACATGATGCATAAACACCCTTCTGGTAAGCAATGTAACCTTACCATAGGACTGCAAATACTATTGGTAATTACATTTTTTGATTCTTACTTTTTAGTGTGATTGTGAAAGAGCCATCTCTGCTTTCAGATCCTCATTGCCCTGCTCAGAAGGGAATATTGACCATGGTTAATCACCTGGATTCAATTTCCCCCACTTTATAGGGACTGTAACAACAGGTTTTTTAGGGATTATATGTTTGTAAGGACTATAATAAACTAATATTCTGTATTTCCCTGCTAGCTAGAAATTAGAAAGGGGAGGATATCCAGTAGGGGAAAAGCCTGCTGGTAGGTTTATTTAGGAACCTCTCAGGAGACTTTTGAGAAACAGCAGCCAAGCTGAAATGTATCCATAATCAGGAGTCAGTCAAGAAGATGTGTAAGGCAATCTCCAGGGACAAACAGCCTTCACAACTAGACACAGTCCCATCAGTTCCCATAATGATAACCAGCTTCAAGAGCCCAGCTGCATCCTGCCTCTGAACTGGCTTAACTTCCTTCGTTTTTGTAGATTTGGTGTTAAAAAGTGAGACATGCACCTTGTGTGTATCTGTGAAATGTTTGCTTTATAGACAATAAATCCTTGAACAGAAACTTAAATGAAATGGGGAGCGTGTACTGTCTAATATCCCAGTACAACAGTGGTTGATGTTGGAGGGGTAGGAAGGGAATGGACTGCAGACAGTGGCTATTATGTCTGCATGTTTTCCCTAAATAACATCTCTGTTGTCACCATCAGAAACTGCATTCTGGGCTATATGCACCACTTTCCACAGGAAGTCCCTATGTTCTTAAGACATTTTGGCAACACAGAAATTCATAGCCAAGTCTGAACTGTCGGGTTTTCCTGAAGTAGGTGTAGGGGAATTACAGTGACTGCCTGTGTGTCACTCAGCTGCACATGGCTGTCCATCCTGTTCATCATCTCCATCTGGATTCTGCTGGAAAACTTGTGTAGAAGTAATGAAAAACGACTCATGCAGTTGTGCTGGATCTATGATTTTTTTTCCAGTGTGAATGGACATAGCTGACAGAGGGCAAAGCTGAAAATTACTCTGCTAAATATGTTGATAAAATAATTCTCTACAGTGGTCTTAGGGAAGATTTTTCACTAAAATTTAGCTTTTCAAACAGTTAAGTCAATGAGACACTGCAACAGATCCCTCTGAAATCTTGGCAATGTGAACACAGCTATTTAGCTATAGCTTATGGATGGTTCTGCAAGGTTAGCAAGTTGGCTAGATGACTATAAGCATTTGTGCCCAGGAGATCAGCCCTGGGACATCCAGAAAAGATACAAACGCTGATACATCAATATTTAAGGAATAGCAAAGTACGTCTTTGCAGCTTTGCTGAATGGAGAAAAACACGTCCTGTTGGCTGCAGTTTTAATATAAAAACCTATTTAGTAGGGTGATATTGTTGAAGTATAGAAGTAAAATATTGGACAATATTTTAGCACAGTCCTAGTAGTTTTAAGGCTAAACTTCTACACATTAGCTTCCCTGGGCAGAAAAGTGGTAATGTGATATGAGACAAAGTTAATATGCAGACATAGCAGGAGAAAAAATTATGGTTTCTCAAGGTCTAGTTTTGTTCAGGTCAGAATCACGTGTGTTGTAAAGGGAACACTGAGATCCAGGATGGACTTTGATTTGATCATCCAGTACCTTCCTGTCTGTGAGACTGGCTCTAAGCCTAGTCTTCCCCTTCAGCAATAGTATTTTAATGAGTAAATACATAGTCCTTGGAGCTATTAGATCATTGGCTAAATTGACAAGAACTGAAATGATTATAGCCCAAATTTTTGCTTCCCAAACCTCACTTAGAAAATAAGTTTACATTTTAGATGCAGATTTTTTCTAAAGTTAGACTTTTAAAAAATATTAAGTATTTCAATATTCAATAATTTCAATTATTCAATAATGAAGGAATTTTAAATGTAAATTTAAGCTGAGGATTTCTTCTCCTCTCCTCTGATTTCCTCTCCTCTCCTCTCCTCTCCTCTCCTCTCCTCTCCTCTCCTCTCCAATGCCTTGCCTTGCCTTGCCTTGCCTTGCCTTGCCTTAATTAAAAACACTTTTTAAAGAAGTCAGAGCACAATGAAGCTTTAGATGGATGAAAATCATCTAATTTCAGATGTCCACAGCTCATGTATCTATTTCTATACTAAGCACCCTTGGGTTCTCTTGATCTTTAGTGTATGTAAAGGAATAATCTTAGGGTGTGTCTGTGTTACCAGCTGTTACGGAGCAAAGAGGGGAGGACAGGGCTGGATTTATTGTGATCTGTTATGATTCCAGGACTGCATGTTCACATTGCTTCTTTACTGGCAATGACATTGGTGCCAGTAGCTGATTCACAGCGCATCCCTGTCCTATGTAGAAAGGTAACTGCTGAATGACCCTGCATCCATTTTGCAAGTGGGGTGCTGCGAATGGAACCCCATGGCACAACATCCATCGCTCTTGGCTCCATCAGGAAAGTGCTTCAAAGCACACCAGCTGTGTAAATCAGAAGACTCCAAATACAGACTTAGGACAAATTCACATCAAAAAACATCCCTCCAATGCACAGAATAAATAGACTAGATGTACCTGTAGGGTACCAGCTGTATGGCCTATTTAATCTACTTTTTATTCGTCTCTATTAGGATGAACTGAATTGATGAAGAAGGGAGTGTATTTGACTAGCCCAGATGGAGACATCTATACTTTTAATTTTAAGACTGATTAAAATTAATCTGATTCTGTACTTCTTTTTACAATAAGAATTTTTCTGCACATTCAGGTATATAAGGTGTTGTCTTGAAACTATTTTACTAATTCCTAGTCTGTACACTATTTGGATATGTAAGCCCCGTCTTTCTTTAGGTCTTTCATCAAGTTGATATGTCACATAATTCCATAACCAAATCTAAGCAGCATTTTAAAATTCTGATTTTTTTTTGAAAAGCAAAAATGAAAAGATTACTATTTCTAAATTCTGTATTGATTTAGAAGTAATTAATTCAGGGCAAGCTTCTGTATTAAATGCATATATCTATATGTGAAAGAGTTGTCTAAGCTTCTATTACAGTCAATGGGAGTTCTACTCAGTTGTTCACACCTGAATGTTTTGTGCCATTTGAGTTGTCCAAGTATATCTTTAATATTTGCATGAATCTGGCATGACCATCAGGAGTGGCAGGTGGAGTCCAGGTATTGCACTAGGTACATGTACACAGGCAACTGAGTAGTCAGAGGATCAACAGAATCAGGAGGTTCAGTGTACTTTTTAAATCATCCTAAAGCAAATCTCTTAGGTTGGACCAGACGAATAGCACTCTAGACTCCTTTGACTGGATTCACTAGGTCTCCATTGACTTAGCTAAGATACCTACATTTATTGCTTCCCAAATTTAGATGTCTGAGTCTTGAACATATTCCTAGCCCTAGTTACTGAATTACTGCATCCTGTTCTTGTTTAACCACTACATAATCATTGCCAATGACTATATGGCATATGAATTCAGAAATAGAATGTGGATTCCTTAATTTATCCATTTTAGTGGCATTGCCATTTTTTTAACTGTTATGAGTACAATCACTTTATGGTTCTGATGATTATGACAGTTTTTCATGGTCTTTTATTAATTATATTTCGTGTAATATAATAAATATACATGAAAACTGCACATCCCATTTCTCCTCACAGTTGTATCTCTGGGACTGAACTGCCCTGTTATTGCCAAAAATAATTCCCTGAGCACAGCTTTCATGGAGCATAACACGGAGCTTCAGTAGAAAGTTGTTTCATGGCTTATAAAATACCCTGTCCAGTAACAGTGCCGGTGAAATTTTTCCAGGCGTGTAGAAAAAAGCAGGACTGTACAGAATTACTTAAGATCATTTAGTGTAATCATCTACAGTAAGAAGGACTAAATGTACTGCAGCCAGTCCTTGCAGATATTTGCCTAATCTGTTCCTAAACAATCCTAGTGAAGGATTTCTTGCTGAGTTCCTGTTCTAATATTTTACCCACTATTTGCAGGAAGATTGTTATTGCCTCTGTCTACAGGCTTCTGATTCTTGAAAAAAAGAAAAAATATCTTTCAATCAGCTGCATATACGTTTTAGGGTGATCAGATCTATATCATCCTGTGGAAGTGCTTATGTCTGCATTGACTGTAGTGGAACACCATGACCTCGTCTCACCACAAAAATGTAAGACCAGCCACCTTTGGTCAGACAAAAGATCCATATGGCCCTTCATGCTACTCCTTACAGAAGAAGGAGATCTATAAAAACATGCTATCTGGTACAGATACTACCCCTGTAACACTCTCCCATAGTTGAGCAACTTTCAACCCAGAAACTTCCTGCATCCAATCTAGTGTTTTAATAGTCTTTAATGACCCTCCTGTTAATTTCTAAAGCCCACCATCTTAAGACGTTCTAAAATTAGTGTCTACAGTATCCTTCAGCAAGGAGTTCCACTGTTAGACTATAAAGCTAGCTTTTATCTGGCCAAAGAAGGTAAGATTAATTTCACCCTAAACACTTGCAAACTGATTGTTAAGAGGTATTTCAGTACCTTTATGAGGGCTGAAGGTACACTGACTGATCTATACTTTGATCTATAATTCCTTGATTGTGTTGCAGCACTTAACCTGTACTATGAACCTCTCAGCAGGGGTTATTAGCTCAGGGGCAGCACAAAGCAAATTCCTCTAACTGGGTACATACGTTTCTAGGGTATCTGCACCAAGCTTCACTGTTTTCTGTAGATGCTTATTATGCTGCTGGTGGTACTAATGCTTTTGTCAAGTTGCAGAACATAAATGTTACCAGATTGGTTTCCTTGTCTTTGCAGTGCAAATTCCTGCAAGAATTTTCAAGAATGATGCAGAATACAGGAATCATGACAGTGTCATCTTTTTGTTGTAAGGCAAATGTACGAGTAGCAGCAGAGCTATGCTTTTGAGTTTTTTCTCATGGAGAGTTTTTTCTCATGAGTTTTTTCTCAGTATTGGGGCGTAATAAATTTAGATCTCTCATATTCAAGTCCCTCTGTATCTTACTTAGTTTTGCATCTTTGCACTTTTGCTTTGCATCTGGCACTGTGTGGTACTGTTTGAAGCTTCCTGTGGTCTCTCGCAATGTATAAGGTTTTTCCCTTTGTCAGTTATTATTGTCAGTGCTACAGCAGCAGCCGCCCTCCCAAATCCAGAAAGATTAGAATTGCATCCTGCTCAAGGAGGGACAGATAGGACAGCCATCAAATATAATGTCAAGCATAAACCCAAAACGTACTTAGAGGCACAAAATGCAGATAAGGTTAGATGCACCGGTGGAATCTGACTGGGTAAACCATGTTTATAACTTCTTTGCACAGCAGCAAAAAGCAAGGAGGATAAACCAGTTTATCTGGTCTATTGATTTCTTGTTGCTCTGAATCCTGATACTTTGATTTTTTTGGCTTGAATCTTTATGCTGCAAAAAGGGTGAAACTGATGCTTAAGGCCATCTCCCTAGGGGTAATATATGGATCAGGTATGCAGGTTGCTGGCAGAGGATTTTCTAAGGTAAGTCTGCAAAACATGCAGCTACAGGTCTCCCTTTAGGAAGAGTTTCAAACCCACCTCTCTCATTTTACATGTTAAATGTGGCCTAGAGGAACATCCACCCACACCAAATGGAAAAGCCAAATTTCCTTCCAGTCCAAAAACATTATAGACATCTGCCAAATGACATTTCTAATTCTTCCCGTAAAAAATGGAAAGCTAAACAGAAGCATCACCCTTCCAATAAATCCATTCCAAACTCTTCCTGATTTATTCCAGATCCACTGCATTTTGGTGAGGCTGTTAAATAATACCCGCTTTTGTTCTCCTCACGGGGCTTACCTCAGAATGTATTTTATATGGGTCTTCCTTCAGAGACTTTTAAAAATGCTCTAGAAATAAAGAGGCAAAGTTTGACTTCTGGTACACGTGTTCAGTTCCTATTGACTTCGGTGGGAGATTTCAAGATGGAATAGACCACAGTGTTGGAAACATTCATTTAGGCATACTAAGGAAAATGAGTAGTTCTGAATAAATGTTAATATTTCCATCAACTACAACAAAATTTAAGCACCTTGGTTCGATTTTTTTTTTAATACAAGAAAGAGACAAACCACTAAAATATGTTTAAGAAATCAAAGGAACAGTGAAATGAAGAAAGCCACAAAAACTTCTTGTTGGGAGGTTCTTTTAAGGACTAATTAATCCCAACATCTTGCAACAGATGTATCATCTCTAAGATGTAAATAAAGGATGTAGGTTTAACTCATTTTTTACTGCAGTGAGATTGTTGAAAAGCATCCAAATTCATATTACCATAAAGAAAATATGTCTTAAGACTTTATCCTTTACATTATAAGGATGTTGAAAGGGCTGTTTTCAGCTGTCACTGTTGTGCCTCTATTCGTTCTGGAATGTTTTTGCGGCCTGACTACTTGGACAAACACAAGAAGACCCGAGATCCTCTGGCTATGCCCTGACCTGGTCAGGCAGAGCCAGCTCCTGTCCAAAATCAAGTAATTGCACTCGGGTTGCTCAACCATGCTTGTTACCTCAGAACACAAGTGCCATGTGAATGTGTCTATATATGACTTTGGATCAGAGCTGGCTCATGTCTGGCCATTTAGAAGAACAGACAGACAAGCTTGCATCTGTCTGTACCTGTCCCTGTAGACATACCCTAAAGCTGCTAAATAGCTGATTTTTTTTTTAATGTCACAGTAAACAATGCATATGGAATGTCAAGCAATCATCGTGGAACTAAAAAATCCTCAACAAAGAGAATGGTCAAAACAATGCAAATAAAATGAGATTTTTTTTTTTGCTCCCACACCCATAAACTGTCATGCAAGTGCAATGGCTGGAATTGACGTAAACTCTTTTTGAAAAGCTAATTTAGTAGTGTGCAGTCACCTTTTATTTTGTTCATTATTCTCTTATTTTAATATGTTTCTTCTTATTTTAAGAACTTGAATTTTGATATTTCCAAAATGTAAGCAAGAAATACTGGCTATTGGTGCAGGAAATACAAGACTGCCTTTGAAAGTTTCAATTTTCTTTCATAAAATTAAAGGTCCTGGTAAACTTTGGATAAGATTCCATACTTTGAAGTCATAAGTGTTGCATGAATGTGTCTGTTGGCAAAATTTTCCCAAAGTATATTTGTTATTAAATTCAGTAATGTAGCAAAGTAAAAATGACCATTATAGCCATTAATTTCTTCAGTAATAAAAAAGAACACCCCAGGTAAAAACAGAAATTGGATGTATAATCCTCACTAGTCATTTAGAGCAGTGCTGACTTACCTTTTTGTCATAAATATTTGAGGGTTCATTATTTATTTTTGGTCTTGCAGTTTAGTTCTTACTTTTCCGTGTTTAAAAGCTGTCTTTTCCAGATTCTACTGGTAACATTGCTGTTTAAGTGCTGATGCAGTCCTATGCCAAATATTGCAGTCCCTAGTCTGTGGATCCATCTGCTACAAGCTGTCATAATGCTGTCTTACCTTTGGTTTTGTCCTTTTTGTGGGTGAATATGGAGTCCTGATGACCACATTTTATTTGGAAGTACTGTGGCGGTAATAAATGGGAGAGGGATTTATGGAACCCTTCCAAAGGTCTTTACAGGTTTTCCAAGGAGCTCTAATAACTTGAGAGGTAAGAGAAAATATGGACCAAAGCTTTTGCACCTAACTTGTGTTCCTATCCAAACTCCCCATTCAGATGGATCAGAGGACTGGTTTAAAGAACTGCTTGTCCTCAGTGTGATCGAAGAGCCATTCCATTTTACACTGACAGCGGGATACTGTATCCACAAATTTTAAAGAAGTCTTTTAAAGCCCTAACTCTCACCATGACTTGAGCATGTGTCTACACTATAAAATGGAACTTTGTTCTAGCAGGGGACAAACAGGTGGCAGCCAAGTCCAGAGGTGCAGCTGAATCTCTGAGAAGATAAAACTTAATTTCCCAAAGTCTTTGCATAAATGAAGGACAAATAACTTTAAACATAGCAGCACTTTACATCCAAAATATACCCTATTTCAGTAAGGAACAGTAATATGTCCCCAAAAGTAGAACAGAATATGAAGTAGCTATGGGGCTTCATGAGTGGATACAAATTTAGAAGATCTGATGAGCCATCTCAAACTTTCCTACAGCTGTTTTCATGACATCATTGGTTTCACTATCTACCCTGGCACCATTGTCACATTAAACAATGACAGTTCTAAAACTATCCTCTCAGCTTTCCTGACAGATATTCATACACTGTAGAAGAAAAAAAAATCTTCTTCTTGTCATCATAATTTTTCTTTTTTTCTTTCCCTTTTCTTTTTTCCTCCCACATAATTCCCTTTTGTCCTTCAGGTCTTAATTGCAATTCATTATTATTTTTCTGAAGAGCAGCCTCGTGACGGCAAAGAGTTAAAGACGTCACTTTAAATGACAAAAGCTGAACACTTTACCCCACTTTCAGTCTCTCATCTATTCATCCTTTTCATTGTGAACTTCGCTATTTCAGCTTTCTAAGCTCTTCAACTACCTGCCCCTAATTTGTATTCCTGGGAAGAGGCCTAGGCTGGTTATTTTGCATTCGTGTGCTAATGGTGATGAGTTTGCTTCTAAGAGGAGAACAGCGAGGGGAGGGCAGGAACCTCCAAAAGGGTTTAAGTGGGAGTGGGGGTGAAGGTGCAGGAAGGGTTGTTTGGGGGAGAGTCATGCTGAATTTTAACCCTGAATGCTTTCTTATACAATTTAGCACAAAGCCCGCCTGATTATATGGAAAATGACACCCTGTGAAAACTTGCCTGTTCATACACACCTTTTAAGCAAATAGGTTAGTCAAGTGTCTGGAAAGCCTGGGAGACAGTTGGGTCATCTTTTTATTAATACATTAAAACATGACGTATATTTTTCAAAGCTTTTTTTTTTTTTCATATGGCACTGAAAATTATGTAACTTATTCAAAGTATGTATAGTATTCTGAAATACCTGTATTAGGGGAAACAGTCTGTACATGTAAATTATAGCAGTGCAACCCAACTCTGCTTTGTTTGATAAAACCATTTACTTTCACAGGGTTAATTTTGCCTGTGTGCTTAGATGCCATGTCAGATAAAATACCTTTCATTAGATTAAATAGGCAAACAGAGGCTTTTTGACTTATTGACTAGTATTTCAAAGCTGACCATTTCTTATGCTAATCATTTTTATAACTAATTTAACAGACGTAAAGGAATGTCATTATGAATAATTAGAGATGTTAGTAATTTAGTTTCTAATTAACCAGGGATGTGGCAGACCATTACAGATGGGAATACTCATTAGCCATGAGAGGCATGGGTGTTTTACTGCTTATTATAGATTCTGCCTGTATTTAAAAATGGTTTGGTGGTTTGCACTTTTTAATACGGAGCAGTTTCATTTCATGCTGCTGGGTATATCAGCTTGTTGTACTTTGTCGCATGGTAAACCAGAAAACTGCGCAGAGCACCTGATGTAACAAAGCGTGTAGGCAGTCATTTTCCATTTCATGAGCTATTGCATGACAGTAGTTCTCACCCCAAGTCCACACCCAAGAGGTGAATTTGCATTTTTCAAATGGGGCATTTTTCTTTTGCAGGTGTAAGTTGCTTGTAATACAATTAAGCACATAAGTATTAGGACTTCAAATCTGTGCCCATGATTCATTTTGTGAGCAAAAATGAAAGGGACCCTACCTGTGAATGTCTCCCTACTTGCTGAGCTGATGACATACTTTATAGAATGGTACCGCAGTCCATATGTCATCCATTTGCTCTATGTATGCTTCCACTAGTGACTGCACAGCCGTTTCTTTGG
Source organism: Phaethon lepturus (assembly GCF_000687285.1). Lineage (NCBI taxonomy): Eukaryota > Metazoa > Chordata > Aves > Phaethontiformes > Phaethontidae > Phaethon > Phaethon lepturus. Next base: position 44,756 of record NW_010544226.1, on the reverse strand, counting down.
CATCAAAAGGGCTGCTGCTTTAGACTCTTACATCCCCTGAGTGACCTTCCATACACCACTGCTGTTTCTGCTCTTATTACCCTTTGCTTCCTTTAGCTACGATTTTAAAAATTATTATTTATTCTCAATGTTCAAATTCTGTTTCAATAAGACCCAGTCAGAATACAACCATCTAAAAACAGGCTTTCTTCCCTTCCATTTGAAAATTTTATATACATATATATATATATTTTTACAATTTCTCAGATACTGGAAGTCCTTCGGAATCAGTCAGCTAGTTTGGAAGAGAGACTGAATATTGATTACAGTCAATCATAAATTGATTGAAATCATAAAATGAATTGAAAAAATTCATTTTGCAATTTTAGCTTATTAGCAATATGGACGGGCCATTAAGCACTCTGAGACGGGCAGTCTGCCCCATGATTTATTAGTCTATCAAAAGCAAGAGAGCAACAATTTCATGAGCTACAGCAGCAAATAAACCTGAAGGAGAAGAACTTCCTTCGAGTTCTGACATTGGGGTTATACAGAAGTGTGCACCCTAATAATGGCAGTCTTTGTCTATAGAACACAGTCACTCACAGTTTTTCAAGAGTGACCCAGTTAAACTGCTGTAAACTCTGTTTAGTCTGAATATGCGTAACAGACCTTCACCTGCCATTTAATGTGGTTTGACTAGATTATTTTAAATCATCCCGTTAGTTAACCAGGGCGACCTTCTCCTGTAGGGAGAAACAAAAGTAATTTCAAGTCACATCATTCATTGTTTCTGTGCAAAATTGTTTGTGATTCCACTTACTTGAGAACAAGTGTGTCCCATTTCAATTCCTGGGTTAGAGTCTGCACCAAAAATATCAAAAGGTGTAAATTAAAATTAACTGCTATTTCAATTCAAGTGTTCACATAGGGAAGAAGTAAAGATGGAGATTCCTGATATGCTTATTAGCCTACTCATGTATATTGTATTGCCAGTTAAACTTTGCCTAAGATACAATTCAACATACTTAGTCAGATTAGAAAATATTTTTTCTTTTCATAGCAGAGATTAGAGCACTAACCACAGCTATGGAAAATCAGTGTTCAGTGCCTGCTCTACTGTAGATATCATAATATAAATGACCTTGGGCAAGTCACTTAGCATATATTTGCACTGCAATCAGACAACCTAACCTTAAAGTTCAGCATTCCTGAACTTTTTAACAGCACCAGCAGACCACTGTGAACCCCCACTGTTTTCAAAGGCCACTGTGGCCCCCTATAAAAATTTTAATCAAAAGCACCATTGTGACAACTTTGGTTTATATGGTTCAGCAAACTTACTATAAATTGGGAATTGCAGATGGAAATCACTCCAATGGCCTGGCTTCAATGTGGGTTACATGCCAAGGATCTCAGGTGCATTTGTCCATCCTGAGCTGCTTTGTCTACACTTCTGCAAGTGCCCAAGCTAGTCTGGCTACCACTGGCTCTCCCATGCTTGTCCTCACTGCTGCCCCACTCCCCAACCGCAGTGTAGACTGTGCCTCAGCTCTTCACCTGTAAAAGTATTTGTCTACTTCACAGGTGCAATCTGAATATAAAAGTATCAAAAGACTGTGAGGAATGCAGACATCATAGGGTTAATGAGAGTATTTAATATATAGTCTAAAATACACTGAATAGTTATCTTTTCAACTTTCCCTAGGACCTTGTGGGAAGTCCTAGTGGATATGGCTAGAGGAATGAGCAAACTACTAAAATGAAGGTGGGAGGTTATATAACTGTCAAAAATTATCTCAGTTCTGTTGATTTAACCAATGTCTGACTCATCTGACCTCTCTCTAGCCTGACTACAGTGGAGATTAAAAAAAAAAAAAAGGCAAAAGGCACCAGACCATTTTAAAAGAACAGAAGGTGCTAAAAGGAAGGAGGTTGCATTATACTGAGCGGCTGATGGCCAACAACCACCTTCCCAGATGCCAGAATCTGGCAGTTTGTTTGGTTTTGTCCTCAGAGTTAATGTGACATACCTGAACGTGTGGAAACTTCAAACTTGAGGCTGAAATCTCCTTATGGTTATGCATGCTTCTGGCTGAAGCAAGTGGGAAAGGTACCTGCATGTCACTTCCAGAGGATATCAAGTAAGGAACAGCATAAACAGAATTCTTACAAACACGAGATTTGGGGCAATCAGAGTACAGACTGGCGGTGATGTTCTTTTTGATCCAAATCAGTTTCTTCACCGTTAGTTGCCAATTCTTTTCCACAGGAGAAGCAATAATGTAATGCTTCTTTAGGGAAGCTTTGCCTGAATTTGGGTAAAAAGTAATTGGAATGCATAACCCATCCTCTTAGGTTACTAATTTTGCTAGCAGTAAACCAACTGCATGAGCTTCCTCCAACGGTTAAAACAACCGAGGCAGAGCAAAGCAAACGGAACCAGGAGTGGGCCTCGTGTTGTGTTATCAGCTACTATCTTTCTGTAGGGAAGCAGACCATAAGCACAAATGGGTACAACTAGATCAGCTGTATCTATAAATTCTATGAATTTTCATTGATGCCAAATTCTAAAAGATGAAAGTTTATCCAGTTGTCTTACTTCAGCTGTCAATTTTTCTCTACATGTTGCTTCTGAATGCTCCTGGAGAAAGAGAGAAATCTTTCAACTACAGTAATCTAGCCTTCACTGTGCAATGACTGAAATAGATATTGTTTTGTCATTTACAGGTTATTGCTTAATAGAAAGTTGTCTGAGCTAGTTTCCTATGATTAAGTGATGACATATTTGAACGTCACTTACTGTAATCATGTAAGCAGTATGTGTATTTTAATAAAGATCCTCGGTGCTGGGATTTTTTTTTCCTCTGGGTTATAAACTATGTTCTGATGCATGAAGATGAATAACTTAGTTATAACTGTACCACCACAAGTTTATTGTAAACTGAAGCCACAATTGCAATCTTGGATGCCACAAAAAACTCCCTATAAAAATATCTAAATGGTTCTTTCTTCAGCTGCAATAACATACCATTTTACATTACCAGATGTTAAAACTCTATAGATTATCTGACAGCAAATACTATATCAAAGGCAGTTCAAAAGAAAAGTAAAAATTATTTTCATATTTTTAATCATGCCTGCAGATGGGTTAGGATAATCTGTCATAGTTCAGAAGTAGAAAAGAAAAGAAACAGGCTTGATGTAACTTGGCTCAGTGGTCTGTTTCAAATATGGTTCAGACACAATGGGAAAAACAAACAGGTCTTTGCTTGAGAAAACAGATGCAGCAGGCAAGTGCAAAATCTTGCTTTGCTCGTTTCAAAGACAAAAAGCAAAAATCTAGCTTTTTAGGAGAGAGAAAGACAGAGAGAGGACACTCCAAAGATCCCATGTAAGCTTTTCTTTTTTGAGAAACTTTCTGTTTCCCCTTTCCTCTTCCCACACACGCTGAATCAACAAACCCAGATGTTCACAAGAATACCTCCACGTACAGCCATGTCCTATGCCATGCTTGTACAACAAGAGGAGATGCCTCGCTGCTGATGGACGGGAATCCCCCGGGATCAATTGTTGCCCTGCAAAGAGATGTACAAACTGTGCTGCAGAGACAGCAAGGAAACTGAGTGCGCTCTTTATTTCCGTGGGGAAAGTTACATGGACTGAACGCTCTTCAGGGGCCCTGAAGATCTAGAAACTCAGTGCTTACAAAAAATGTGACTTCTGACTGGCAGCTCTGGGCATGCGCATCCCGGGTCCTTGTCTTTTTAGCGACACGATGTTCCTTCTTATTCTGGCACAGCGCTGAACTAAAGAACGGGATCTGGAAGACAGAAAAAAGCCTGATACCAAAAAAAAAAAGCAATCCATAATTATTATCTTACCTTCTTATTTATGGTATTTATAGGGAACGATGTTTCAGCTTATATCCACCCAAGCACAGTCTTGGTCATCTGTTTACCTGCTTTTCTCAGCTATTTTCCTTGACTGACATCTATTTGATTTTCAGTCAGGCTGTGATTTAAATGTGCGACCACCTGAATCTGAAGAAAGCGGCAGGCTTATGTTTTGCACACAGCAATTCTTGTGTCAGCTTCTCCCAGTTCAGTTACGCCTGAATACCTCATAGCACCCTTCAACCAGCCTGTACGGAGGGGCTTAAAACAGCACATTCAGCTGGAGCACTTAAAAAAAAGTACTAAATAAGTGGCAGGGTGGGGGGTGGGATGGGGAACCAGACCGCCTGGTGCCTGACATAAAAAAAAAAATTAAAAAAAATACAAAAAAAAGGCAGTCCTTCGCCCTAAACAATAACCTGGATGTTTACTGTGCCTGGCCGCACACCCTCGAGCGACGCCTGCGCCGCCCCGCTGCCCGGGCCGGATGGCTCCACAGCTCAGTGCCTTGGCTTAGGTGCAGTTGGAAATGCCCGAGAAAGGCTCTTTGTTGATTTTCGCCTGTGCGAGAGAGCCTGGTGTTGCTGCGAAGCGAAGTGCTATTGAATTTGCTCACTCAGGCAGAACACTCGACAGGAAGGAAGGAAGCAGCCATTCTTTCTGGTCCTATTGTCTGGCCACCAGGCTTAGGCAATCAAACAGCCCTGTGGCCCGGCTGCCGGCTCCCGCTCCGGCCTCTTCTGGTGGGCCCGGTGTGGGGAGGAGGGCGGGGGGAAAAGAGGAGCTGCCTTCTCATGGCGTTTACTTTGTCTTCCCAGTGCTCCAACCTCATCTTTTCGTGGCTCACGGCCTCAGGTAGCTGTTTTTCCAGCCCTCGGCGTTTCTCCAGGGGACAAGGGTCAGGGGAAGGGAGGGGCGAGAGCAGCCCCGGGTGGGACGGAGCTACCCAAAACTGCTTCTGGGCTGTCACCAGACAAAAAGAAAGTGAGGGAGCAAACTGCAGGAGCCGCTGAAGAGTCCTTCCAGAGTTAGGAAATATTTCTGTCGCTATCAGAAGGGGCTATTCAAAGCTGTGGGCTATTTAATGACACATTTATCATTCAGGGGTAATGAAGGGGGAGGTGGAAAAGGGTGTGGGACAGGCAGAGCAAACCTGTCTTTTGAAACAGGTTCATTTAACAAAGATGAAAAGAAAAATGTGCATTTCTGATTTCCCAGCCCTTAGCTCAGCTAGCTCCCTTTTTTCCCTAGAGGAAAGGAGAGGGTGAAAAGCAGAGGCGAAGGGGCTGGTTTCGCGAGGCAGAGTGCTGCGAGCCTGGCCCCTGCCTGCAGTAACGCCACGGGGTCAGGGCGAGTTGTCCTGAGGATTCGTGAAGTTGGGAGTGCAAAAAGGATAACCTGTCTAAGAGCATCCAGAGCAAAAATCTGCCCGCAGTCGTGTTTTACCTACCGTATGACATCCCCGCAGTGTCTCAGCGGTTCCAGTCTTAAGTTGCAACCATGAAGTCGCTAAGTGGATTTTGTGATGCTGTCTTGCTTGTTCTTACTAAGATCTGTCTGTGGGATAGCCCCCAACTATAGCTTGGTGGCTGGATTTGCTGTGTGTGTGGTAGCTGCAGGCTTTTTTTGTTTCATCATGGCAGGCTTTCCTCAGACAATACTCTCCAGTGGCAGACCAGGTAATAGGTGTGTCAGTGATGTCATTCCTAATGTTGCATGATAGATTATGCAGTAGCAAATCTGCGATGTATGGTGAGATTGTAGACTCTGGCAAATGCAGAGGCTTTAGTATTCATGCAATCCTGTTTCTGCAAGGCCGGGGGTGGTTTTGTGGTGGTTTAAACCACGCTAAATCCAGGCTCCGGTGCTCCCACCCATGCTGGTGTCCCCAGCTGGACGTTCCTGATTCATCCGCTTAGTCAACATTATTGCTTCAAGTCTTGCTTGGTCAGAAGCTTGGATGCAGCTGAAAACAAATGTCGGTCCCTGAGCCTGCTCACTGGGTCACCATGCAGAGGCCGATGTTGGCAGAAAGGGCAGGAGGGAGAGGGGCCGTGTGGTGGGGGCAGGCGGCATGGTGGATCTGCTGCAGCCTAGGCTCCGTGGGGCAAATGTTGCCCCTTCTCATAAAACCATGCTGAGGCACTTCAAGTGCTGCGTTCAGAGCCAGAAAGGTTTGCTCATACCTGGGAAAGTCTACGGGCTGCAGTTGTGTTTTGTTAACTTCAACAGCAAGATACGTGTTGCATTTTGGAGCTTTGGCCTTGGAGTACACGCAGCTTCCCACCTTTATCTTAACAAAACCTCTGCTCAATCTGCTCACACCGACCCGATGCAAATCTGAACTACCCTTGATGAGTTTATGGAGTTATTCCAGGTTTACCAGTGCAACAGGCAGGAATCAGCACAAGTTATGCCATTTTTTTTTCATTTTAACAGAAACAAGTGGAAATTACTAGAACAGAGAGATATTTGAAGCCAAGCAGAACTCTTGGGTTTGGATTTTATTACAAACTTGAAACTTGGGCCAGTTTTGATGGGATTTGTAAACGCTTTCAACAAATGTGGGCTGAGTTTCAAGCGAGGCTGGGCTTGGTTGTGAGGGAATCTGGGCCAAGGTATGGTTTTGAGTGGAAAGCATATAAAACTCAGAGCATTTTCCTGATTTAGAGTCTTGCTTTGAAGTACTTGGTCCATTCAAACCTAAAACTCAAAGCAAAAACCCACATGGTGTGAGTGCACTGGAGCCAAAACTATAATAAAAAATTCCCTTGAAACTCTGTGATTCAAAGCTAGCACAGCTCCAGATATTCCTTATAAGCTGTTACCAAGGTTGTTATTTTGCATATGTATTTTACTTCAGAAATTTTAAATAATCTGAAATATTTACTAATTTCTGGATTCCTGAAAGATTGTATTAACATCTTACTGTAAGGGCTGTAGTGGGGTGGAAAGGATTCAAGATTATTACAAGCTAATAGCTTGTCTATGAATATATAAATAATTAATTTAATTTTAATAATCTTGTCCTAAGTAAGATACATTATTAGTGACCCTATGTCTATGAGCTCTTTCACCATGCTCAGAACTGTGTCTGAGAGCCTTCCAACAGTGAATGAAGCAACGTGAATAACATCTGTTACGTGCTGTTTATTGTCTCATCCTTTCCCTTGAGATGCAGCATGTGCAACAGCGTGTCTTGTTTGGTAGGGTTTTTTTTTGTGTTGTGATTTGCTTTATGATCAAGAAATCATTTCTTTGAACATGTCTTAAAGGGCAAGTGGGTGGAGGATATTACTGGTTAGAAACTGGAGGGAAAATTCCCCATGAGGTAGTACTGATGGTTTTTTTTTTTTCTTTTTTTTTTTTGCCATTGACAGACATTTTCACTTTACTACAACAGTCACATACACAAGCGCTGTGCGCATATTCACAGAACTAGATGGAACTGCTTTCAGACGTTTTTGTTTGAACACAGCATAATGCAATTAGCTTTACTGCCCAGCATGCCTTTGATAGCAGAAAGTATGCTACGAGCTGACTTCTCTCCCCTTTACAGATGCATCAAAATTCCATATGAGCAGCCACCCAGTGACTTGACTGCCTTTTGCATTTCCAGTTAACTACCCTGAATCATAAAAGTCTGGGAAAGGATCTGAGAAGCATGTTCCTCCAACTACTGCAACACTTCAGTAGTAAGACTGAATTTGCGCTACATGTGGAGAATCACATGTTGGTATGCGTCATTCATAGTCCTATGCAGATCTGTTAGACACTTCTGAAGGGGGCTGGTAGTCCCTGGCCGCCTGCCTGTGGAACACCCATAGAGCTAATGGGAGGTCTGCATGTGGCTTGCTGACAGGATAGGGCCCTGTGGCTAAAAGCAGTCAAAATATTTTGTGATAATAATTCGGCAATAACTCCAGTACCAAGGTTCTCCTTTCTTGCACAGTTCTGTAATTAATCTTTGGCTGTTTCGGCTGTGGTCCTGATGGTCTGGGCCAAGAGAAAGCAGGGGCAGGGCAGTCAGAATAGAGGTCTGGTTCTCTCACTTCTGTAGCTCGTCAGAATTGAAGCGGTGGCCTCAAACGTCACCTGGAAAAGGGAATTATATTTTTTCTGAAGTGAAAAAAAAAAGAAGGAGGACAACTGTGGTCATGCCATGATCAAAAGTAAAGAGAGAGACCAGCGAGGGAGCAGTAGTGGAAACAGATGCACATTTTCAGAATAACCACTGCTGCTGTTCCAAGCACATTGCCATCACCAGTGGCCTCTCCCAGGAATGAATGCACAGGCACATACTCTGCTCTCCTTTCTCCTTGGAAGTTCAGAGTGAAAAACCAAACATGCAGAAGCTCTCCAAAATTCTATCTCCATCCATTCTTCCTCCTGGCAAGTCCTGCTAGTCCCTTCTGCGTATAAAGCAACACAAATTAGAGTAAGGGCTGGTTTTAAGACTATTAGAGCAACACTGTAGAGAATGCTGTAAAGGACAGCTGTCATAAGATAGTGTCCCAAATAGAAAAGTGACTTGCCATTATTCCACTTGTCCACATACACTGGTATGAGAGGTGACTCTCACTTTAAAAAGTGAGGGAAGATGCGTGCCAGGTGAAGCACCTCTATACCAAAGCTCTGCATAGCATAGGAGGAATGAAGAAAGAATCATGTTCTTGATTCCTCAGGCCAGGCCCAGATTGACTTAGACTGAAGCTCAGCTGCCCTAACTGGCATAGCCTATGTGTGGTTAGAGCACTGACAAAGCAAGCACAGGCTTGCTCATCTCCCTTTCCTTGACCTTACAATTTGCATAGGGCAAACCCAGGTCATAACAGAGGAGATGATCTGGCCTGTATGATCTTTGGACAGAGATGTTTGTGCTAATTCAGCAGGTTTCAATTTGCTGAGCTTCACCAGGCTCCACATGATTTTTAACTGTAGCTCCATATCCCTGATCCTGTGTTGTGGAGTTTCCTCAGCACAGCTATCTACACCTAGTTTGATAAAAAGCTCGTTTCATTACTGGCTCCAAAGCTTTTTTTCCGATTTCTGTTTTGATGTGAAGACTAAGTGGACATCTGAACTACTCGGTCTTCCTGTATCTCTCTTGTTCCCTCCCCCATATGGGTTGTAATGAGTTTGTTAGCTGTCATATCTTGGAGATTAAGCTTTTGTCAAAGTTTTTTTCAAAACAGACATGTGTAAAGGGGCCCTTTCAGCCAGAGAACAAGTGTTCCTTAATGGCCATACACATTTTTTTGGCATGCATCCATACATTGGCAGTATGGTCAAACATATCCCAGCAGACAGTAGAACAGAGATAGTTGTAGGTATGAAGACCTTGGGAGCACAGGGGAAAATATGTCATCTCTGTTTTCCTTTTAGGACCTCCCTCAAGACTGAAGGCCCATAGTAAATAGTGATCCTGATTTCTGTGGTGTCAGCCTAAAGGACTGTCTGGAAAATTCCATACCAAACAAAAGGACTGCCAAGCCGCCTTACTGACAAATTAACTTATCAGCTGGAGAAGTTTTGATTTACAATGAAATTCTCTGTTGGTTACTGAGAGTCTCCCATTTAAAATTAATGATCTCATAGCTGATGAATGATGAAGCAGGAAAGGAAGTGCACTGAAGACTGAATAAAAGTCATCAGGTGGAAGGGGCGCTCTGTGATTATGGAATAAAAACTAGTCATTAGGGCTTTTTAAAAAAGAGAACCAGAGCTCTGCTTCTGACTGGTGCTAGTGGTGGATGTTTTCTTGGAATAGAAAATGACTTCCCCCCCTCAGGATCTGTGGTACTATAAAAACAGTCCTCTTCAGAACTAACTTCCAAATCTGCTAACATAATACTCCTCTGAAGAAGAATAAGAATGTTGGTTTTACAGTTAATTAAGGGTTTTGGGTCAGGAACTTGAAATATATCCATTAGTGTATGGTTTTCTGGTTAAGGAGTCATAAATACACAGTATACTTTATTAAATAGCTTGAAAAAGACTATGTTTAAGATATGATAGCTTCTTTGGTGTGTTTAGCAACAGATAAATAAATGTTGAAAGAAGAGAGGCAGTTCACCTTGGTTATAACTGGGTGTGTCATTTTTTCAAAAAATGTATTTTGTTGTTACCTGTGCATTCCTCTTCTTTCTCTGTTAACTGATCTGAGGATGGAGGGAGGCAAGATAAAGGTGAAAAGGGAAAGGTAGAGCAAAATAACACAGAGATTTGGCATTTTTTAAGCCCAAAAAGGGATGTTAAAAGACAGAACAGAAGACAGTACCTACTTCTTGAAGCACATTAGGTGTCCATGTCCTGACAGCTGGGACAGTCATTTCAAGAAGTGGAGATGATTAGTGGGAAAAAGCATAGGCAGAAATAATTAGAAAAAGGGAAAGGAATATGTGAAGGAAAACATATAAAGAGACACATTCTCGTGCCAAAATCCCAAATCTTGTGTTGTGGCTCTGCCTCCAAAGAAATCTCTCCAGCATTACAGGCCGTGGAGGTGGGGGGAGGAGAGAGAAGTAGGGTCCATGCAGGTACCCTTGCACAGTGGATCATTTGTTCATGAGCAGAATAATCTTTTAGACAGTTCATCATTTCCAGGACCATTCTTATGCTAATTCCCCAGACTTAGGGAAACCTTAAATTCCTTCCCTTGCTGAATGGAACCATTCCTCCATCAAGAGTTAATTTTAAAAAGAGAGCAAACAGAAGGACTTGATGTTTGGCAAGCTTGGGGTTAGAATGTTCCCATATACACATACACATTTAGAAGAGAAGTATCTTAGTATTCATGATACTTGGTGATAGAGTAGCAAAAAGCTTTCAGTTAGGCATGAAAAACAAATATCACAATTTATCTCAATTCTTTAGTCTTTCATGTTCTGAAGGTATTTTTTATGTTTGTTTCTTTTTTTCCCTTTACTGTTTTTTTGGTGAGTGTCTTTCATTTCAAGTTACCCTTATTCTGGGTCCTTTTTTTCTTCCCTTTGGTCAAAGCATTTCTGAATTTCTGCCAAGAAGTTACTATGTAAAGCCTGTTGTACTCAAGAGTTGGATTCCCATTCCTGGAATCATGACTAGCAACCCCAAAATAGAGTGCATTGTTGTTTCAGAAGGAAAACAAGAGAGGAAAGAAACCTTAGGAACAAACAGAGAAGGATGAAGCCAAGCGACAGTTACAGACTCTTCAGAAAGCTACTCTTCAATTAGACATTTAGATTGGCTACTGATGAATCCAATCTAGATGGTAGGAAAAATTGAATTTGAAGTACAGTCAACTCTTATGAATTAATGCTATGCAAAGCTACCTATTTTTGCTTCCTGCATACTTGTGTTTAGGAACCAGCATCTTTACAAACACTTGAGGGACAGGAGACCTTGAAATGTCCTGTTTCTGCTGCAGAACACTTTTTTTTTCCCTGAACACAAAGTGAAACTTCACCACAATTAAATTACAAATTTGTTCCCTGGGGGGAAAAATGGCACAATTTGTGCAAGGGGGAATTAAATAGAAAGTAAACCTTTTTTTCTTAATGGTAGCGTAAGCAAATGGGTGAGCAAAAATATTGATGTGTCAGCAAAAATATTGATGTGTCAGCAAAGAAATACTGAGAATTTATAAAAAAATTCCATGCTAATGGAATCTTTCAGGAGACATCCTTTCAGGTGGTCTCTTTCAGGAGACATCCTTTGCTAAGATAAGTATTTTCAGGAAACATCTTTTGTTAAAGTAAGTATATTACTGAATCCTCATCCAAAAATTCTGTACCAAGTTATCATCTTGTCAACTTAATATGCTATGCATTGCTTTTTGCTGATTTTCATCACACAAGTTTAAATTTCATAGATATAGCAGCATTTGATCCTATAATATTAATTATTAGCAACAGAAAGTTTAAAAGCATGGAGAGTTTGACTGGAAAAAAGAGAAGAAACTCTGAGTTGGCGAACAATATTCTACCTTTTTTGTAAGGGAATGGGATGTAGGGAGGCTGATCACCATTAAAAAGGTGCTGCTAGTAAATTGTATTAAAATGTGTTCTTGGGAAGACTGAGTTTGAATCAGTTAAAGAATACGAAAATGAGGGGAGGTGCCTAGGAAGGTAAAAATATTTCTATAAACTCTGGAACTTAGGTAATCAATGAAGAGGTTCCACAAAAGTTAGTATGTACTTTGTAAGGATATGGTCAACAGAAGGGAGTGGATGTGTCTGAGCTCTGATGAAAGGTTTTAGCTGCTGAAGCTTAGGTACCCAATTTGGGAACTTAATGTAGGGGCAGGCAAGTTCTCAATCTGGACATTGTCAAACATACTATATAGACACTTTACCACTTACCTTATGGAGTATGCTGTCTGCTCTAGCAGACAACTAAAACTATCAGTTGCGTGATTGCATCAGATGAACTGGAACCTCTCCTGCACTATCTGAAAGAGGAGTTTTCAAAATGACATCATAAGGATTTTTTTTAAATCCTACTAAAGGTGTCATGAGGCCAGAAATATGTATTTTTTCTTTTTCTCCTCTAAGTGGTAAGCATAAGGTGGGTAGGAGACTTAAATACAAATTCAGTTTATGGCCCTACAAAACTACATCCACATATAATGCGGAAAGTTTTACCAAGTGGACGTGCACAGAGTATTCCTACAAAAAACTTCCTTACAGAGTTGTCTGGCCAGAACACAATATACGACGGTACCACTGAAATCGGATCACAAGGGACACACTGTTTTATTTTTCTAATCCATGTTGGTGCATATTCAAGATTAATGAATATAAAGCGCATGTGTGTGTCTAAATAAACTAGTGTGTTTGCATTTAAAAATGTGACTATGTCAGTTTCTGTAATTAGATCCTTTAGCATCTGTTATTGATCATTCCTGCACTTCTTTAGCTTACACTTGTGAATCAAGTAAAAAGCAGAATGTTACCATAGAGAAGAGCAATGCTAAAGAAAATATCTATCGTGCCCAGCATTACAGGGCGAGAGAGTGGTGCATGGTTATCAATCTAATTTGCTCCTGGCCCACAACATAAAAATCTCTGACATCTGCAGAAAAACGATGTTTGGGCACTTAGTGCCACATGATCATGAGGAAAGGATGTTCAGGCAATTGGGACAGCTGGTTAAAACTAGGCTTGTTGCAAGAGTTCACAGAGAGACACTACACTGCCTTTTAACACAAACTTGGACTGCCATTTTTTTCTTAGGAATGACAGCATGCTACGAGAATGTGGAAATGAATATAACCCAGTTCAGAGAGTGAGACTTTCCTCCTCCTAAGCAATGCATTTGGTTTGCTACACAGAAAGCACAGGCATACTGGTTTACACTATGCAGTACCTTATTCTGCACTCATTTGTATCAAGCCTAGATGTGCTACCTTCAGCTGACCTGCTAGATTCGCCTAGCAAAGGCGTTGTGTTTATGTGTCTCCAAAGATGGAATCCAAAATAGGGCAGATGTGGACAATACAAGTACTGACTTTCTCTTTGCTCTCTTGAACCTAGCTTCAACAGTAGCTGTAGTGAACAAAGCAGGCATATATCAAATACCAAAGGCTGTACATTCATAACTTTTAGGTAGGTTACGATAAAAATCATTCAAGTTTCCCACAAATAGTCTCAAAATCAGAATGGTTTGATACTGAAAAACTGAACTTCATGAAGCCTAATTGTAGGACAGAATACCCAGAAGAAATGAGAAAATGTGAATAAAAATAAAAGTCAGTTTGGACCTGATCCTCATGGCTCTTTCACAGCCTTATTTCTTCAAAATCCTCACGTTTTAAATGTACGAAATTCATAATAAGGCAAAGAAAGGCACCAGAGATTTGATGTAGTATGTTCAAGTGGAATGAGAAGTGTCTCTCACAGTCCAAAGCAACTGAGGGATTTGATTGAGAAATAACAGAATAAAAAATAATCATAAAAATTTTCATTTGGTTTCTGTTGCTAATGACACTAGTACTCATGTCTCAGATGTGTTTCAGAGAAGACAATGTTATAGCAATGTCCAAGAGAATCAGAAAGAGAAACAAGTTCATATCTGCTATAGATCAATAGTCAAAAGAGTGAATAATATGTCAGTGCTAACATTGGAGGTAAATTTCATTTAGCTCCCTTATTGATCTCAGAGATAATTACACTGTACATCAAAAGAAATTCAATTATGCTCATGTAGTACTTTGTGAACTGCATTAGCATCCGTTGGACTCATGATCTTACAGCAGGGAAAAAGGTGTCAAACTAAAATGTATGTAAAGCACGAAGGTTTTCCTTTCCCAGATCTGAAGTATGTCTTTACAGCCAGGCATATATAGTTCCTTGCTGTTCTAAAAATTTTAACAGATGTCAGTATAGGTTACAATCCAGACCCCCTAATTTTGACTCCAAATTTGTACCTACAGTTTAAACATTTTTAAAGCCCTTTTATAGTGCAGTGACTCTCTCTGATACAGGGAACCTGGGTGTTAGGGGCAATCCATCCTTAGGAATCTAATGCTTGGTTCAAACTAGGTCCTCCAATTAAGTGGATGGGATCTCATGTTGCTTATCATTTTGGCAAGAGTAAAAAAATGCAGTCCTTATCAGTCATAGCTGCTTAAGGCAGCAGATACTGAGGTAAAAATACCTAGCAAGGATGCTGATACAAAGAGCTATATAGACATTCAAGGTGTTTGGAGTCCTTCCCATAGATGACAGAAAAAACAAAATCTTGTCAAAAATTCTAAAAGCTCCAACTGCCTACTATCCAACTCCCAAAATCTACCAGCTTCCCCCAACAACATCTCCAGGGAAGTTATTATCAGGCCTGTCAAATGCCAGGCTTGCAAACGTAGGTCTACTGCTGTGTATCAGGCGAGTCCCTGCAAGAGGTGACAAGGTTTCTCTTCTGCTCCTGAGACCCACTGATTTTCTCTGAGAAGTGGTCCAGAGGAGGACTGCAGCACTCTTCATCAGCCACTGTGCATAGAGTGCGTTGTAAAACAGCCCTGTCCTGTGGCCTTGTCCCTCCACCGTCCCTTCCAGTAGGGTTATCCACCTCCTTTGGCACTCTACAAGGAGTGCCCATCCTTAACCTTCACAGAGCACATTGTATGGAGCCTCATGCATCAAGGAAAAGAGGCTGATAAATGCGTTGCCACTGCAAAAATATGGAAAGTCAAATGGGAAGTATGAATATATACAGTTGTTTGAATTTAATGTCAATATTAGTAACATAGAGAATACTTCTTTGGTTCAGTTATTTGTATTTTATATTACTGCAATCAACAAATCCCTCTATTAATGAAAGCTGTAAAGAACTTCTAGATGGCCAGCTTTCTGAACATAAGAATGGGATGAACCTCACGGCTTTGCAGAGAAATTCAGGTTCATCTGTTGCGGGATCCTTTTCCCTAAACTTGTCCCAGCATTTCAAATACAATATGAAATGTAAGTATCAGCCCCTGGCTGGACAAATGTTCTAACATTTACATATAATTTAGGATGTGGCTTGGGAGGGCGGAGGTAATCAGGTGCTGAACTTTATTAAAAGAGCTAATCCTTTGCTAAAGCGATGTAAACCATTTGTGTAACCTCACTGGCATTGTAGTAAAAACACATCACAACATTGTTAAAGATCTTAATTCTTTACCCTTGAAAGTGTAAAACAGCTCATGGGTCACAGAGTTTGGATGTTGTGCAATTATCATATAAAAGAAAAAGAAAGAGATTGTACCTCAGCTTAATTTTATCTAAGATGCTTCTGAAATACTCAGTTTGCAATGTAATAGGAGATTCACCACAGGCCTACTCCTTTTCTTACTTTCTAGACAACTGTTTTTACAGCAGAGCTGTAATCACAACAAACTCAAAGGAACAGAGGCACGATGTGAAGATCATAAATGAATTAATACTGAGAGAGCCAGGTATGTAAGTACCTAGACATCTTGAAGAAATATGACACTTTCCAGAATTTTCAGAATTTAAATAAGTAAGCCTTATTCAGAGCTGTAAACATCACTGGTAAGCTTGACAAGGTGGGATTTACAAACTTCAGGTGTCTGTACATGAGGTAGTCACCTAAGATTCCCATTATAGCCAACAGAGAGAAATAGGTACATTAAGGATAAGAATCATTTGACCTACTTTCATTGTCTATTTTAGGATGAGATGAATCATGCTCTAGAAACGCTTATTTAATTTCATTGAACATAAATGAGAGCACAAAGAGACTACTTCAGATGTTAACTATATCTACGCTATGATTTATGGTGATTAAGGCAGTGAATGTCTATATTTGGTCAAATGAATCCCAACCACATTGGCTTTTGTTGGTATTCAATTAAGCATGACTAAAAGGTTAATTTAGGGGAATGTCTTACATCCTATGCAAAAGACACTGTTAAAAATAAGAAATAAGTGAGACTAAGGTCTAATCAGGTGCCTGTTATGGTTTACATGTGGAGTAATTGGTTGACTTGGTAATGTAGTTGAAATACTAGAAGTAAGTCTGATGGCATGTACTTCCATCAGTGAGACAACATTTTCCTTCAACAGAGCGCTACGACTGTATGTGAATGTATGATTTAATTGTTTATAGAGGCAAAAGGGTATCATGGGATGTTTGGGATTTTTTAAAGGGGATAATGCAGAAGAAGTTCTTCTAGCTTCACTGACATAGTCCAACATCAAAACAGAGATTATTTGATGACTGCAAGGAAGTCTATGTCTTATACTGGTATTACAGGAAGCAGAGGAAGTCCTATATTTGTGTGGTATGTGAGCTGTATTTAGAGATATATATAAATATATTCTATAAATATATAAATGAAGCAAGCTAGAAAGATCAAACAATTAAGATGTGAAGGGTCCTAGTTTCGGTTCCTTTCTTGAGAGCTTTTGTTTTGAGAAGCAAGTGGATACTACACATGAGTAATACAGCTAGAAAGATCAAACAATTAAGATGTGAAGAGTCCTAGTTTCGGTTCCTTTCTTGAGAACTTTTGTTTTGAGAAGCGAGTGGA
This sequence comes from Phaethon lepturus, assembly GCF_000687285.1. Taxonomy (NCBI): domain Eukaryota; kingdom Metazoa; phylum Chordata; class Aves; order Phaethontiformes; family Phaethontidae; genus Phaethon; species Phaethon lepturus. Next base: position 27,866 of record NW_010544226.1, on the reverse strand, counting down.
TACTATACATGAGTAATATTGCTATTTTAAGAGCATGTGTATGTGCTGGTGTGTATATGCGTATTTATGAAAATAAAAAAGAACATATCATCTGCCATGTGAAAGAAAATAATTATTATGTCCCACATTGGTGGTGATCAATTTGAAGTTCAGACAGCTGTAAATGTTGTTTATTTAATGCTTTGGTAGGAGCAATGTTTTTTTAATGTTTATTTTATATAAATCTCTTCAAAAGGCATCAAGGACAATTAACTTACTCTTAACCACCCACTCCCATTTAATCATCTGAAATCCTTGGAAAGCTTCCCACATCCATACTTTGCAGTCTTCCAGATTTGTGTTTTGGCGTTGACACTTATATCTTACATTTATATCTTCTATAGTCCTCATGTATCAGTGAGAATACAAACCCTCCAAAGGTTTGTTTTTTTTGGTTGTGGGGTGTTTGTTTTTTTTTTTTACTAGTAATATATTGTTAGCAACGTCATACTGTTAGCAACATAACATCCTAAAAATGCACGTCTGAGACATCCAAGTATTATAGAGGTGCTAGGCCAGACATGTTAAGCTCCTTCCTTCCCCCAGGAATACCCTCTAGTCTGCAGTGAGAAGCAGGCCCAAAAGTGAGCTGGTTTCCAGCCACATCCGAAGAAGGCATCTTTCATTTTCACCAGGGCCTCCATCGGTAGGCGCCATCGGCGGCCTCCGAATCATCACACACTGTCTTCTGTTTCAGCCTCTCTCTTCTCCCGCTCCTGCCCCTCAGGATATTGTTGCCAAGACTCACAGAGGGGCTTTTTCTTCTCGTACCTTTACTGCTTCCTCCCCTAAGGTGGTGTGGTGCAGGTGGCTGTACGCTGGGAAGGGGCCAGTGCACCAGTGTGCGCGTGGCAGCGGGCGGTTTGATGGCACAAAACTTCACTTCCTGGCCCGATGACTTCAGCATAGCTTCGACCACAGTGACACCGTCATTATTTTAACTCCTGTGGTTAATGTTGCAAATCAAATCTGGCTCAGTAAACAGCCCCCACGGTGCTGGCTCGCCTCCTTAAGATTCCTCCTTAAATCCCCACTTCCAGCAGCTATCTTTCTGTCAATATGCTCTACCTTGGCACAAACCACTTCTCCTCACACCTGTGATTGTATCGGGGAAAAAAGACCAAAATAAATATTTATAGTGTACATGTAGAAGAAAAGGACTGTTTTCCCTTTTCTGTCATTGATTTCCCCTGTTCCTCAGTTACTGGTCTTGCTCTATTTATTTATGATATTGTGTCTAACTTAGACTGCATTTTGTGGGCAAAAGTCCTTGTTTCTTTGTCGCAGTTGTTTGTGCTAGTCTTGCATATGATGGCAAAGAACAGAGGAAAAAAACCACAGAGAACACTCTAGATGAAAGCAGTAGAAAAACCACAAAAATTGACTGAAGGACTCAGAAAACGACAGTCACTAAAATGACTGTTGAACACCTTTGTTAAATCTATTAGCTTTCACATTCATACTGCCTCTTTAGAATGCCATGTGCTATCCTTTAACCCACTAGACATTTAAAAAAACCCCCTAACCCGTGTGTAGAATAGATCTGACTAAAATTAAGTTTGTTTTATTCTAAAAGTTTAGAAAGTAATAACAGACTTTTATTGCCGTTAACAGGGTTTCACATTTTTCTCCTAAGAGATTGCAGAATTCTTGTTATGCATGAAAAAATCCAGAAGCGGTGGTAAACAGCATTTCAAAATGAAACATTCTCTCTTTCTTAGTCTTGGAAATACACCAAATTTTTCAGACCAGTTTGCCTTACCTCTGCTATCTTATACATGCTCTGGAAAGCTGGATATAAGGAATCAGGCAGATCTAGGTCCTCTCCTTGGTTGGAGACCAATAAGGTTTTTATTTTTAGAGGATTTGTACATCTCCAAAGCCCCCAGATAACCAGAGTTCCTCACTGACAAGAAGAGACTTTACAAGAGACACTTTTGATGGGTTCAGCAGGAAATAAAATCCTAAAAAGCTGAATCATTCCTATGGTATAAAGTGTTGGTTGGTCCAGCACTTGGTCCAGTTGTGTTTGTTTATACTCTGAAATATTTTAAATTCACACGTTTACAAGATGGATGTGTTTCAAATGCAGGATAGTCCCATATGTTACTGGCAGCATAGATGCTATGTCTAGCAAAGTAAGTCTGTAAACTGCTGATTGCCAGAAGCCAGGAGGGCACAAGGGGAAGGCTTTCTCTCTACTTACATTCCTCACCTCTTTTTTTAAACATCTCCTACCAGAAAAAAAAAAAAAAAAAAAAAAAGAAGCATACTGGGATAAACAGACATTCATGTATGGCTGCTCTGATATTCAGTGTTCTCATCACAAGGAGTGAAAGCCTTTGAAAGCTAATGGCTTGCCCTGTCCTAAAGGAAACCCTTCCTGAGTGGGGGGAGCTGCATCTGCCTGCCCTTCCTTTTATCTACTCTGGGGCTAATGGAAGACATCAGTTTCCTGTTCTGTCAATCTTGCCTGTCAAGCAGACACTGAATTCACTTTAATCAAAGCCACAAACTTCTAACAAGGCGTACATGGAAGGTTCAGCTTGTCTGTCTTGCCTGTACATACGTACTTTACCTTTTGAAACATCAGCTGTTCACATTGTGTGAGGGCCAGATGCTGAGAAGGTGAAACCCTGCTATCATTCCACGGACTTCAATAACCACGCTGATTTGTACCAGCTGAGCTTTTGCTCTGCAACTTACATTTTCAAGCCTCTCAGATTTATACATCTACAACTGGAGAAAAAGGTTGAGCTTCTGATTTTCTTCCACTGAAACAAATAAACGTATTTCCAAGGTATTATTTTAAAATAAAGGTTTGCTTGCTGCTTCTCTCAGAACAGCTTTCTATCATTGCTTGTTTATTTGCTTTCATTTATACTTTAAAAAAATATTTTAAACTTGTTCCTGATTGTTTGCATCATATTTTAATGTTGTTAAAAAAGAGCAAATTTGTTCGGATAGAACTCCATCGTGCATTGAATTAGATGGAATTCTATCTATTTTGAGCATTCTCAGTGTGACCAGCAATGGAGGACATAGATAGTCATGGCAAATAAATCTGAATGGAGGAAGGCAAATGAAATGCTTGTCCTGCCCATAGTGACTCTGATACCTTTAAAATGACATCATTTAAAGATTTAAATCACTTAGCTCCACATGCTCTCTGTTTTCGGGCAATAACTCCTTCTAACTCTAAAGTACGACACAGACAAGATCTCTTAAGACCTTGGGGCGCTTGTAACTTGAGTATCCTGCATGTCCTATGGTTTAAATCTTTATAGATTACTTACAAAGATCAGATAGTGCAAAGAAATTGAGAACAAACCATGTACGCTTTGATACTGTTTTCATACCAAATGAGGAAACTAAAAGTTTCCTCTTTGAAAACCACATGTGTAGAATGTGCATTGCCCATATTATAAAAACATCAGAAGCCGTATTATAGCAGTATTTTAACAAAGAGCTCATAATTTCACTCCTTTTCTGTAATTTGATTTTTAAATTTTTAACTCTGTTTAAAAGAAAAAAAGGAAGAGGAAAAACTCTTTAAAATGTTTTAAATGTGCTTAGCAGAAAAGTTATAACAGAAGTTAACAGATGGAAAAAAAGACTTTAAAGAGCTTTTTGAGACAATAAATTTTAATCATCTTTCATTGAGATGCTAACAGTCATGATTAAAAAGTGCAGAGCATGAATGATGTCTTACCCTGGAAGAAAAAAGTATGAAAGTGTTTTTCTATTCCAATTTTCAATGTTGTATTCATCATTATCAGAGCTTCAACCACAAGTTTTGCTACTCCTGATTTAGCAAAGGCAAACACACACATAAAACAAATATCTGGTCAAATGGAGGAGATGGAAATTGTTCTGTTAATTAGTAAATTATTCGGTGCTGTTAATGTTGCATCTATTTAACTGTTGCTAATTGCCCAGCTATATGTACCGAATACCTAACAGAGGAAAATAAATAAATAAAAGATGTTCTGAATTGCTGGTCTGTCTGAACCAAGCCATCAAAGCGTGCTGTTGTGTTTGAGTTAGTTTCTCCAGAAGCACAAAAATCCTCTTGCTGGAAACTTTGATGGTAGATGGTAATGGCTTCTGTTCTCTAAACGCTTATGCACATATGTCCATTTGCTCAAGCAAATAAGTCTATGAGACTGCGCCCATGAATAATGTCACAGATATAGAAAGGTATAGGCTTGTCTGACTCCTCTAATGTTTACAAAACCCTTAATGTTCTGCAATCTGTTGTTAAAAGGTAGACAAATTTAGATATTTCTCACATTAGATTTAATGTTAACTACGTCACTCTATGTTGTAACATTGATATGGACATTCAACATTTCATGTGAACTAAAACAACACACTGGGTCTTTGCTCATTTTCATATTTCATGAATTTGGAGGCTTTAAGCGATGTTCATGTAGATTTGTTTCTCAATGTAGATAATATTTAAGATCTTTAAAAAAAAAGCCTCAGTTAAACTGAATCAGCAGATGTGTAAAACATAAATGCTAGGCCAGTGTTCACCTATTCCACTGACATCTAATCTGTCTGATGCAGTTTAAATATTTTTACTTAACTTTCTTTTTACTTTTCCTTTGGAAAATAGAGAATGCCAATACTTTTCCTTGCTGATTTTATGGTTTTCTTTGTGGCCAGGGCTAACTCTTTCTCACTCTGCTTCCCCTTCCCTTCCCTCCACAACTACTCGTTTACCCTACTTGAGGTTGCCATTGACTGCTGATCTCCTGGTTTGCTTCCTTGCGCATCACCAGGCAACTCTCATTTTTTCTTTAGCAAGTGAGGCTGCAGGTACCTGACTTCAAAATGAGGTGATGGAGCCTGTGAAGTGGCAGTGAGAAGGAGCACAGGGAAGGGGGACCATCAACCAGCTGGATGGGGTCAGGGCAAATTTTATTCACTGGGAATCAATATATCTTACTTTGCTTGGTCTTAAGTACAAATAACATTGCTTTTTTCTTTTTTTTTTTTCCTTTCCCCCCCCGCCATGAACTCATGTCAGTTCAGAAGAGCTCATCTGAACTCAGCAACAGGACCATGGGCTAAGTGCAGTGTTAGATTCGTAAAGGCAAATTTTCTCTGCTTTCCTCAATACTCAGAAGTTCTTATATCACAAGGGCACAGTCATTCCATCAAATGCTCTAGAGTATTGTCTTGTCTCAGCTGGGTGCAACAGTTAAAACCCTTCTTCCCATGGTACTCAAATGGCCCTTTTAAAGTCATTTTCTAACATGCATTGGCATCAGTGCCTGTGAGATCAGTAATGGTACACAAGAAACATTTTAGTTCTAGGTAACCAGTTCAAATCCAGCCTGGGCTGAACATAGATCTTGTAAGACAGTTGTTTAGTTGGCTTTATGAAGTGATGAAAGGAGGTAATCACACTGACTCTCAGTCTCAGATTCTCGATGTCTACGTGGCGGGACAACGGATGTTACTTGGAACACTTCCTCTCAGTCTCAGATTCTCGATGTCTACGTGGTGGGACAACGGATGTTACTTGGAATACTTTGTGGCGGTCTCAGCAGACAGCCCCAATAATAAAAGAGAGCTATGCTAGTAGTGTCACCCCTGAGTTAAAACATGCCAGCAGGGTCATGTGAGGAAGCATACGCTGTTTTGCTTTATGCTGTGTTGCTTTAGCTGCAATTACATACCTCCTATGAATCCTGGATAGGATAAAAGGAAACCAGATTATGCAGCTGAGTGAAAGGCTCCTCCCTTTGTGCCTCTGTTTAGGCAGTGGAGTTCACTTGAAATACATTGACTTACATGCAAATCAGTAATGCACAAGATAATAATATAACACAAGGAATGGAAATAGAAAAATGAAAATTATTTTGAATCCAACATTTCATTTGAATCTAAATTAATCTTGGTGATCTTTTAGTACATAATATACAGAGAAAGGCAAAGAGTATATTAAATTGCCTACAGACAATACACAATCATAAAATGTTCAGAAGAAAGTATTCTTTATGGCATTTCTACTTATTTCGTCAGTGGCTCCGTTAAGATACAAAAAATAGCATACAAATGTTTTAGTCTGACAATGAAATGTTTGATGACATTTAATTAAATAATAAAAGACAGAAACCAAGGGAAATATTACAGCATAACATCACAACAAATTAGTCTTGTATTTAGCATTACTTTGACATGAGAGAGGACACATCGGGGGAAGAATTTTTCCAAATCACCTTTTCACTTTTGATTTAAATTTTAGAGACCCTAAATTTACTACTCCAAGAAAACTCCTGTGGACATGGAGCTTCTCTTACACTTCGAGTTAACCAGGATCAGATGCCTATCAGTAGCTCTATTCTAGTGCGTAAAAGTTTGCAAGATTCAACCTTTGGTCCATAGTTATTTAAAACAATCCCTTACACACCGTTTGTATTCAAGGTTGAACCAAAGTGGCACAGCAAATATAACCAAGAACAAATGTGGTTCACAGTAGCTGTCATCCACTCCTATTTTTTGTTCAAAACTTGCATAGATGTCAATGCTATGTGTGACGTGAGTTGAGTATGGCCCCTTATAAGAAATATGTGTAATTCCTTACTATGAATAGTTTGCTGTGCAAAAAAAACATTTCATGTTTTTATTTGAGTTATCTCTTCCGCTTGTCTATTTGTTCCTGTACTGACTCATAAAATTTTTAACAGGAACAAATATGATAAGAGTAATAGGCAAGTATGTGTGTATACATATGTCTCTCTATACGTGCAGTATATGGACTCATTGAGACTATTTTGGCTGCTGGACAACTTTCTGTGGTATTAATCAGGCATTACATTGATTTTGATTGCATTCTTATTCTGCAAAGATAATTCACTGTTATACATCAGACATTTTTAAACAAGACTTGTATTCACAGAAAAGCATAATGGCTTTATTGACTGTAATAAGTTATCAAAGTGCAACAGAGAAGATAAATTATGTGCATGAACTGTGATTATATGTTTCTCATGTTCTAAGGGATATTTCTATGTGCTTTTCATAAGGGTAAATGCTTTCTAGAGACAACCTCATCTATACACGTGTTTAATTTTACTTTCCTCTGTACTTTAGGACCTATTTAAATGAATAATGATGGAAATTATCTAAAGCCCATTGCCATATAACAGGATGACTGATACCAACATGTGCTGGGAGGGAAATCACCAGTTGGGAGGGAAGAGTAGAAGAGGAGGAAACACCCCATTATAATTGCACTGTGCTATTATAATATTGAAGAATTGTCCATGCCTCCTGACAGAGAGGCAGCTGGGCAGCTACACAGCCTCTTTTCAGGTCCCTTTCCTCCCCCTGATCAGTGTTGCAACAAGCTACTGTCATGTAGCTGGATCACTCCTGATTACAGTCTTAGTGCCTGCACACATGGCTCCAGAATGCCCTTGAAGACACGTGTACGTCTCATTTAAAAAGGGCCCTAATAAGCCTGATTTTTACACAGACCTACACAGTGAAATTCTGAAATATGCAGGAATTGTGAACATTTGGCCTTTCTGGTAATCAGGCTTGATGGGCCACAACTACCATGAAGAAACTATTTTAATCTCAGCAGTGTAAAATTAAAACTCCTGTGTGGTTTGTAAGTAATAATTTAGATTAGGAAACCTCTCCTTATCTATAGTATAGATGTCTAAGTCTGACCTACTCATTTTAGGCTCCCTTTATGGTTAACAAGCAAACAGTTCCAGATGATGATTCTGCTGACCAATAATTTTAGATATAATTTATTTTAAGTTAAGATGAAAATTAGGCAAGGTTAATCCCACCTGTAATTTTCCATCTTAGGGAAAATAGCTTCTTTTTAACCACAAATGGCCAGTCTTTCTTTTATTTCATTTTTGTTATTTTAATTTGCTTAAATCTGATTTTGCTTAGTGTCATACAAAAACACAAGAAACTGCCTTCTACCCCCCAAAGGTTATGATTTATTTAAATAAAATAGCAGACAAAAGTTCATACATAATCTATTATATGCTGGTATGAGCTGGAGGTGGTGCAGTACTGGAGAGAGCAAAACAGCATAAAAATGATTTATCACAAGTTAGTATTGTATAAAAACTCTTGATTTATCATCCAAGTACTTCATTTAAACTACAAATAACTTCTTGCACAACCACTGGCTTTAAGTCCTAGGAATGTGTATGTACATGATGAGATAAAAAGAATTATTATGGTATTAACTGTAGGAAATAAAGATCAAAGGTTACCATCATGACTCTTCCTGAACTGAAACTATGTTTTGCCTCAAAGTGATACCTCAACTGTCCTGAAAATGTAATGAACAGTACTTAAGGCGATATTTATATTGGCATTGGTTTCTTTTTAGTAGTTCTGTATAAACTTAAATAAAATAATTTCCTTCAACAAGTGCTCAAATAATTTCTACATGAAATTATTTAAGTATTACATTCTCCATATAGTTTGTAGCTGTTCTTTTTTTTTTTCAATCTAGTTATCTAATTTGCATGCAGTTCCCACAAAAGCTATGTGTTTCATCTTTCCTGGTGTCATTTTTGTAAGAGCAAAGAGGACTGGAGGTGAAAGAGAACTATTCAAAAATTTCTCTTTTTTTTTGATGTTGTTACATTGAAACATCTTTACACCTTTTAACATGCAACAAAAATAATGTGAGTAGAACATTGATTTCTGGTTCATGAGAAAAATCTTTGTGAAAATGTCAGAATTAATGTACTCAGCCAATACTAAATAAAATTTATTCAATAAACTTGACAATAGACTACTTCTAAATGAATAAATACTAATTTCCCCTTGTAAGTGGCCTTTGCTCTCTTAAACAGCTATATAAATGATTCTTTCAAATGTCCTCACAGATCATAAACTCAATGACCACTGTTCAAGTGAATTGTTATATTCTGCCCTTGCTTGCCAGCCAGACAGTTTGAAAAAAGCTTGAAATTCCTGTGTAGACCTACAACCTTACAGTCTTTTTAAAAAGGAGGTGGTGGCTAAGGATTACATTGGTTGGGACACGAATCTTTTCAGAAAGCAGCACTATCATGGACAAGCACCCCACTGAGGCTCTGGACACTGAGACAGTTCCAGTTTTTCTTCACTTTGGAAACAACTTCCCATTGCAACCAATCTTTTCCTAAGGTTCACACATATGGAAGAGAATATTTTTCTACTATCTACTTCCAACTGTTGGGAAATATGTATCTAGTTATTATTTTCCATTTTAAATGGTGTCAGTCAGAATTTTTGGTGCCATAAGGAAAAGTGTAGCCCGCTCTCTGCATCCCAAAAGTTAGTCCAGAATCACTGACACAAGAGTCCTTAGGCAGCTCGGGACTTGCACATCAGCTCCATAGAGCAAGGCTGCAGAAAGGAATACAGCTGTAACATAAGCTGGTTCCTCTGGTGCACTGCTGAAATGAGCACATGAGTGCAGAGCAGCTGGCTGAAACAATATCCAGACAAGACACGTGTGGATGTGGTGGGAAGAGGAAAATGTTAAAAAAAAAAAAAAGCCACAAACATTACCTCTTCATAACATCAAAGTAGTTCTCAACTTTTGCTTGCTTTTGAACTCAATTATTGCTTCCAGGTAGAATCATAGAATCATAGAATCTTTGGGCTGGAAGGGACCTTTTAAGGTCATCTTGTCCCCACTGCAGCGAGCAGGGACATCTTCCACTAGATCACATTGCTCAGAGCCCCATGCAACCTGACCTTGAATGTTTCCAGGCATGGGGCATCTACCACCTCTCTGGGCAACATGTGCCAGGGTTTCACCACCCTCATTGTGAAAAATTTCTTCCTTAGATCTAGTCTAAATCTACCCTTTCTTAGTTTAAAATCATTACCCCTTGTGCTATCACTACAGGCCCTGCTACAAAGTCTGTCCCCATCTTTCTTATAAGCCCCCTTGAAGTACTGAAAGGTTGCAATAAGGTCCCCCTGGTCTCTTCTCCAGGCTGAACAATGCAAACTCTCCCATCCTTTCTTCATAGGAGAGATGTTCCATTCCTCTGATCATTTTTGTTGCCCTCCTCTGGACCTGCGCCAACAGGTCCATGTCTTTCCTGTGCTGAGTATTCCAGATGGGTTCTCACCAGTGCGGAATAGAGGGGCAGAATCACCTCCCTCGACCTGCTGGCCACGCTGCTTTGGATACAGCCCAGGACATGGTTGGCCTTCTGGGCTGCGAGCGCACATTGCCAGCTCATGTCCAGCTTTTCATCCACCAGTACCCGCAAATCCTTCTCAAAAGGGCTGCTCTCAATCCCTTCATCCCTCAGCCTGTATTGATACTGGAGGTTGCCTCAACCCAAGTGCAGAACCCTGCACTTGATCTTGTTGAACTTCATAAAGGTTCAGCCACAGGCCCTTTCCTTGAACTTGTCTAGATCCCTCTGGATGGCATCCCATCCAGATACCCATTATTAGTCTGTGTTCTTCTCACAGAGGTTTTCTGTTGTGAGCCATACAATCTGCCACCTACTGCTACATTTTCCTCAGTACAACATACCTGGGGAAGGTGAAGGATGTCACTGAGAAGTTCTAGGTTTCCTAATACGTGGAGCACCATAAGGCAACGCAAAGCACAATGATAGATGCCTTCACCAGTGATCCTGGTATTCAGTACTCAGTATTCAGTGTCCTATGTCCAGACACCACAGAAGATATCTCTGGCTCCAGAGTCAGAAAAACTCCACCCATCCCCATTTACAGTCTGCACCTGTGGAGAGTCCTCATGACCACTGACTTCATCTTATTGCGAGGTTCTTGCATTTACCTCAGTGATAGGTGAAGGATTACTTATCCATACATAAAGAAACAGAAGATGAAGAAAACAAAAAAGTCCCATCCACATACACCTCAAATACATTACAGTTCAATTTTCAAAAACTCCTTTTCTTTCTTCCAACTCCCTGTTCCACAGGAAAATGATTACTCATTTTTTTCATGAGTGATTTTTGATGTATTAGGAAATAAAAGCAGGTAGAGAACTCTGGCTTATCTAGGTGACAGAGAAAACATGTCTCTTCTCTTGGATAAGAAGGCAAAAGGAAAACCAGAGGCAATCTTATGATTTTGAGAGAAATAAAAAAGATAAGGATAGAAAAAACTTCACTCATTACATAGAGGAGAGAATAGCTCACGAGGTGGAAAACTATTTCAACCTTAGGATCTTTGACCTGGGACAAGAGATCAGCTATCACATTTGTTATCCTTCAAGTGTGTTGAATTGATTTGAATCAATAAAAGTTTCAAATTATCCTTGATCAAAACAGATTCCCGTTTAGCTATTTATTTATTTTTAATGTCAGATCATTTGGTTATTTTGAAGGAAGAAAGGCACTTTTCCCCTCTACTTATGAAAACTTTCATATAGGCATTGACACATGCTGGAGGTCTTCCTCACTCTTAATCCAATTTCTTTTCTTTATAAATAGCCTTCTACTGTTCTTTCTATTTCATTTGATCCTTCCCATTTTGTCCATATATTTGCTTTCTGAAGACAGCTGTATCATATTATAAGCAAAATGTACTTTAAGAGGTGTACTTGCCTACTTGTGAGAACTCAACTTTGTTGTTGCTCTTCCAGAGTAGATAAGATAAAAAAATTCCAATTGTCAAATTATTTCATACAAATTCTTACTCACTCCAAAGGTTTCTATGCTACTGGAAATTAAAAAGATCAGATCTATGCAGCTGATTATCATATTTTTTTTTCCAGATAGATTTCACATCATAATCTTGGAAAAATCCCCAACAATGTTTGAGTTTCTAGACAGGTATGGAAGCCCAGTCTTTCAGAACATGTTGAAGAAGGGATATTTTAGTCTGTAAATTTGCAATCAGTCAAGCATGTTCAACTGTAAAAGCTCTGAGAGGATCCTCAGGTTGCTAGGACTAGCCAGCTGCTTAAATTTATATGTGTGGTTAGTGCTTGCAGGATCAGAGCTGAATTTCTGCTGCTGAAAGGCTTGTGGAAAGAAAGGTTTAGGTCTAGTCACTCTGGTGCCCTCAATAGTCAATTGAGAAAAATAGCCACCTCCAATGGGTAATTCCTTCCAGCAGTCTTAGTCATTGGTCTTAAGAAGGGATGATCTACATCTTTGGAGATGTCTATCACTCCCCTTTGTAGACCTAGGGAGCCTAAAAAAACAACTCAGACTTGATAGTTTATTTTGGTTGACATGAATTCTATCTTTTGTCATTCTGACTCCATTGCTTTAAATGTTTAAAGGTTTCTGTGATTGTCTTATCTTTACAGTTTACCAAACTCATTAAGACAACTGGTAACTGAACCGGTAAATGTCCATTAAAATGTTGTGTTTCTAAGGACATGTTATATCAAATACATGTTGCATGATACTTCCAATCTCACTTTGAGTTGTGTTTTTTCTCTAGTTCCCCTTGAACTGCTGATTCAAGACATCCAGTTTCCCTTAAGAAATCTGTAACTCACAAAGGGCAGTGTATATGTGTTAAGAGCATGTCCTTGCCATTCTTCGTAAGGCTATAGCATGAACTGTAATAGGAACAAATACTGCATGTTTGGTATAATTTTAAGATACCCTTGCTTTATAAAAATGACCTTGTTTAACTATGTATATTAAATAAACAAATGATTTCTTTGTTATTCATCCGGAAAAAGCTTTTGGCTATCTGCTTATTCAAAATATGGTAATGCTTGTTTTCTGAGGTGCAAAGTAGATTTAAACCAACAGAGTGATAACACTCTTACCACTGGGAGAATGTTGTGTTATATCAAACTGAACTTTGCACGTACATTGTATGCTTTGAAGTATACCTAATTGTGCACTGCAAAAGTGGCAAGTGAATACAACCAAACAGTTCAGAGAAATCATCCATCATGTTATGTAAAACTACTCAAAAAGGTACATACAGACCCCCAAGAATGCTTAAAATCCTTTTCACAAAAAAAGGAAAAAAGCAGTTTCACCATATTTCTAAACTCCAGTCAGTATTTTGAATGCTTAACATATTTAAGAAAGTAGTCACATATGACTTGCAGGGGTGATTGGGTACAAATGTACAACAAGGAGCTCTGGGTTCATTCTAGTGCTGACAAAAACCTGCTCTGTGGTCTCAGACAAGTTACCTTCTGTGCTCTATTTATATTCCCCCTTAGTACAATGGGCATAATTTAGACTTACCTACATACATAGTGTTGCAGGGTCAGAATATCATTTAAGCACTTTAAGATAGAGACATTTACACAATGCTCAGACTTGGAAGATGGACACATGTATGTCCAGGGAGGGTATGAAGGTGTGAAGGAAGCTGGATAATGTGGACACTCTAAAACTTCTTTGATTTATTGGTCTGAAATACAGCCATGTTAAAGCAATCAAGCATAAAACATGACTCTACCATCTGCCAGTATAAAATATTCCTGTCCACTGGAAATCCTGATGCTTTTTAGCTGATGGGTCTTCCTGCCAAGGGCTGTTAGGCAGGTGGAGGAATCTTCCTGCTCTGGTGTGCTGCACTGCTGGGCTTGGTGCCAGCATATGCATTCCTGACACCTGGCACAAGGACAAAATAAGACTTGGGAAGATCCCCTCAGGATTATAAAAGTCTGGTTGGGATAGACCCCAGCATCCCCAAGGTAAGAGTCTTCCCTGTTGCTGCCATGTTTGCCTCACCAGAGCTGCCTTTGTGGCCTGTACTGTCTTGATATTTGAAGATTCTTCAGAGCGACATGTGCCATGTTCTCACTACAATGACAAGTTCTTGGGTCTTTTTTAAAGAGAAATATTTTATAGTAGGCATTAGACAATGTTAAAATTCTATTTTTAGCTAGTGCTAAAAGTAAGAGGGACTATTAAGTAAGGAACACTTTTTTCTTTTGTCCTAAGGACCATTTGTATATACAGGGGATTTTGTGCATATGTGTGAACAAGCACAGACCAAGGCTTCATCCAAAGATTATGTCTTCTAAACCATACAATGAATCCAAACAAATTGGAGGTCAGCAGCTGAGAAAAGACGTTAAGGCTAGTTAGGAAAAAGGAGTTACCTGGTTTTAGAAAGAGGATTATTTATAAATAAAAGAGTTCTTTATGAGTAAGAATGCTGTCATGCAGTTTAAGAGTCATGGCTAAGGAAAGGAAGGAAGAAGAGCTTCCCTTGCCTATGGAAAAGAGGTGATTTTTTCACCCTAAATTAAACGGCACAGTAGATTCCTGTATAAAAACACAGTGAAGAGCAAGTTCTGTCATTTTACCACCAGGTAAACTTGCTGAGGTCAGCCCCTAGCCAAGGTGTAGGGCCTGACCTCAGCAAGCTTACCTTGTGGTGAAGTAACAGGCTTTGATCTTTGTTTTCACCTCAGTACAGCTCCTGCTTGCTGGTTACCTGGAGTAAAAATCACACCTTCTTTTATCACCACAGCTAAGTCTGTGAAGAAAACAGATTGGGAATAAGAAGAAATGAGAGCTGATATATGTCATATAGACAACAAAAGAGGGAATGCAGGACTCGTTTTTCTCTTCAAGAGGAAAAAGGAAATTTAGAAATGAGATATGAGGCAGGAGATATAGTAGAAATGGTAAGTATTATTGAATAGTATGTACAATTACATCACACTAGTGTTTTAGACAAATAAGACAGGGAAAAGAAAGGAGGAAAAACGAAGTGGGAAAGCAAGGAAATAAAGGGTGCAGTGATGATGGGGAGAGAACCAAGGCAGAGACAAATATTTTTTTGGTAAGATTTAGAGAAATAGGAATCTGGAGGGAAAAACATGAGATGGGCTACGTTTGGAGGCACACTGGATGGTGAAGCAAAAAGAGTGAGCCTGAGCAATGAGCCCATGATTGTGTTAGGACAGCAAGATAGGATTACACCAGGATGACTGATATTCACCTCAGGAAATCCGATGGGATGTGTAAGAGGTCATGAACCCAGCACACAGCAGAGCAACAGGTGTTAGCGCAGGACACTGAGGACTGCTTTCTACAGAAGTTTGGCCAGTTGGGCTGTTTCACATGGGGTGGAGGTCCACGTGGACTCAGGAAAGGTAGGATGACAAGAATCTGTGATGGGACATAGGGAAGGCAGGATTCTACAAGAAAGAGCATGTGGGGAGCCACTGCTTAGTCTTGCTCTGCTTTTGGCCATGATTGCATGCACTCAACAAAATATTTGCCACGTAGTATTTATTGCATTTCTATAATTTCTCTGGTGTTCCATCTTGTTGTAGCTATTTTTATACCATCATATAAATAATTGAGATTTTTCTAGTTTTTGCATTTGGGCGGTTTTTTTTTTTTTTAAAGTCAAAATCATAATTCTGTGAGTCCTAATTTAGTCAGGTTATATATTTCAGAGTAAACAGCTTACTTTGCCTAAGTACTTCTGTGAACTGAACAGTGTGCCCTGAGGCAAGCAAATCCAAAGCCAAAGAGGGATGCACCCTTCATATTCCACTAATTGATTGAAGGGGCTAAATGATCTATAGGAAAAGTTGCATCATTAACTTAATTGAGGGCAAAGCCTAATTAGAGGGGAAATGAAGTAGACAGAGCCAGAGACACAGCAGGCCTTCATGTGAGATGTCAACAAACAGACATTGTAACTAAAACCAGACAGGAACCGCAGTACTTCATTTACATCTTCAATTTCAATGTGAAAATATTTACAGTGATTGTGATGTGTATGTGAGATTTCACAGGAGGAATGCAAAAACTTAACATAGCTAAACTGAAATCGGCACGTTAGAGTTATAGAAAAAATCAAGTGACTAAAGTTGCTTTAAAAAATCCTGAGCAAACTGACTGAAGTTACTTAAGACTGCATTCGTGCTTCTCCAATGTATTTGAAGTCTACATTCCTGAGGAAATCCAACAAGAACTGTACCAGGAATTTTACAGTAGCAAGTAAATAAACTGAGTAAATTCTGTCAGACAATATTGCTTCAGTTTCACTAGATAGAATTCCTGAATGGAGACATAAAATGTCACTTTTGCACATTTGTTCTTTAAATGGTTACTATGTGCCGTTAACTTTTCTGGAGTCCCCATGCCTGCCCAAAGAGGCTTCCCCCCTCAGAATCACAAGCTCCTGAACTGTGAACTGGTGATATTAAATTCTAGAGCCTTGTTAAGTATTTTAAACATTAGTTTAATATCTGAACTAAAACAGGTGGCAGTGGTCTTTTCAGGACCTTTTCCACTGTGTTTTAGGGGCTTTTTTTTTGGCATGCAGCTCCTTTTTACCAACTGCAGGAATACAAACAAAACCTTTTCATAAGAAAAGCCACTTAAGTGAAATGAGGAATGCAAGCAGACGTGTTTTGGCTACGGTGCAAGTCTTTAAAGTATATAGGCATTATTATACAATTCAACTGCAGTCACATGGGTATTGTGCATTCTTTAAAAAGCTGAGCCTGTTCCCCAATTATGCACAAAATTTCAGTAAGTATATATAATTAAATAGTGTGTAAATATATTAATAAATGGAAAAGAAGAATGACTTTTATTGAGAAAATCAACCTACACAGAGCCAGAAAAATCATTACATACTAATTAACTAAAACATTTTTGGGCTGACCTCTCGTGTGCTCTCAGGAAAAGTATCAACAGTTTGCAGCTTCACAAACCTCAGATTTTATTAATCAGTGTAATTCCTTACCAGACCACAGAGTCATCCCTGTGTTTACAGTAACTGGATATTAAGTAGATGCTTCTATATCTGTATTTTACTCTCCATACTTTCTGTTCTCTCTAGCTGACACAACCACCCTCATCTCCCATCTCATTCCATACAGATCAGCTCATAGCCTCAAGAATTTGTCCTGGATCTTCTGATGCTGTTCTGAAGCAAGAAAACTCCTAATGACTTCTTGGAAGTTTTTACTTGTGTTGAATCACCGTGTCATTCTCAAATCAGTTT
This sequence comes from Phaethon lepturus, assembly GCF_000687285.1. NCBI lineage: Eukaryota > Metazoa > Chordata > Aves > Phaethontiformes > Phaethontidae > Phaethon > Phaethon lepturus. The sequence goes on along the minus strand of NW_010544226.1, from coordinate 10,886 downwards.
AAGAGTTTTTCCTCAAGACAAGTGTGAGCCACCAATCTAACCAAGATAACACACTGGCTCTCTTGTAATCCAAATTCTCCCATGCAAAGCTTGAAAACACTGACTTTAGGCAGAAGACAGGAAGAGACTCCGCTGAGTACAGTATTAGTAATTATCTATGTTCTGTGACAAGGAGCACTAAATACATCTAAAGTTAGCCTAATAAATGCATATTGTGCCATTCTTGCAGGTAAAGACCTTCAGGGCAAGTGTCCTTTTAGTTCTCTGAAAGTACATTAGCTCAAATCTCATTTTCGTGGAAAATGGAATTTATAAAATTATGGGTTTCAAGACAGCAAAAATTACAGCAGTCTACAAATCACTGGAGCAGTCTTTCTTATTTCAGCTTTGTAATAAAGTTTATTGTAAACTAGGTAATAAGAGGAAATCCTGCTTGGATCATGCTAGAGTACAACAGTTGAATGTTAACACATTTATTATCACCTGTCACATCCCTATGAATGCATCATTGTGAACATGCATTTGGATCTAGGACAGCATCATTAATCATCGTTCCAAAAAAACCACAGTAGTTAATTATTTGTCTCAACATATTGCATTTAAATCATCCTCCTCATTAAATCAATTATGAAACAATGTAAGTATCCTAATTGAGCTACTAAGAACTAGAACATTGTTGCAAAATAGAAATGGAAAGAAACTACCAAATACTATCCTGATTTTCAAGTACATAAAGTATTTCTTTTATTCTCTAGCAGAAATCATACAGCTTGGGAATTAAATTAGGAAACATTTCCAGGGTGTATTAGCTGGGGTTTGGCAATGTACTACCTTTGTCATGTGGCTTATTACAGCTTGGAACACAAGCAGAACTTACTCATGTGTGCCCATAATATATACTGTAAACATATCTTATGATGCAAAGAAGTTTTTAACACTTCCCATTGTTCTCAATGGGATACAGTAAACAATGGAAGCTATTGAACCCTCTATGTTTTTGAAAATACGGTCCAATTTTATATTAAACTCACTTTCTCAAGAGTGGCATTCAGTGAAGCGAATATTGGCCTGTGTACATCTGAATTAGCTACCCCAGGCTCCCCTTATAGTAAGCAGAGGAAAACAAGCAGTTTTAAGACTTGATTCATCTGACTTATTTTAGGTATCTGCTTTGGGATGAGATGAATCACATCCTAGAAGTACCTCTTTTTTTCTCCCTTTTTTCCCAGGAGGGAGTCCAAGAATTCTAGTCGTCAAGATGAGGATGTCTACACTTCAGTAATCTAAATTTCAGCCTAAGATCCATCAGCCTGGAGGATAACACAATACAGGCAACATGAACTTGAAAGCTCGAAAGGGAAGAATGAAGAGATGCCTGCCTTTGACTAATTTACACCTGCAGCATCACAGAAGACATGAAGCTATACAAAGGACTTGATTGTAAAGAGTAGTGGGACATAGCCTACTAAACAGATACAGAAGAGAGCATGACATGGAAAATACATTGCAAACTGTTTGCAGGCAAATAATGTTTCCTTTCACAGGAAAAATAATCAATGTTAATGTAAAAATACATTTTTTATACATCCATTGTAAATTCCATCTTCCAAGTTTCCTATAAAGACTAACATTTGTCAACAATTACCACTTGGTGCTATACAACACTTCTTTCAAAATATTTGGAGATACCTACTGTGTAGTAACTATGGGCAAATGTTGATTTTTAATAGCTTTTATTATATGTGGTATTGTTACTGGTGAAAACATGATGAACTTTCAGAATAACTTCATACTAAATCACAACTCATTTTATTTTTAATAGTATTGTAAATAGTCACATTAAACTTGCAAAACAGAACTCTAAATCCTTGGAAAGAATAAACTGCGTAGAATTAATTAACTTGTGAGTGGTTTCTTTTCCTCACTGTCTGCACACGCTGAAATTCAGCACGTTCTGCGTTTAATAAGTTAATTACAATTATAGGACATATATTGTTACTTAGGAACTAAACCTCACTTTGCACAAAGGACTGACATCCTCTTTTCGCTTAAAATATGCAAAGTAGTATTTCGTGTAAATAGATGTTGAATTTTGTGGACAGGGTAGCAAAGCAAATTTGTCGGATTTACTAGATTTACCAAACTGTCAGATTGCACTGAGCCTGGTTACTTTTGGAATTAGGAGGTATGGACTCTTCATGAGCTTCCCACAGACAAAGGCACGCTGATCCTCATCCAACTGACAGCAAAGGAGCAAGTTGCCACTGTCTTTAGTGGGAGGAGGATTCAGCCCAGAAGGCAGAAACATTTTCTAACATGAAGGAATAGGGGCAGCCTTGTTAGCAGAGCTCTTTCCCAGGAAGTCAGAAGCTGATCAGCTCTACGCTCAGCAGGAGATGTCAACAAAGTCTATAGAAATTATGATGGTTGCTTCAGATTACATGAAGAAATTGTGACTTTCTCAGAAAGGTCATATGTAAAACATTCTCCTTATATACATTTTTCTCAAATTAGATCCACAGTTTATACAATATAATTCATGATTTTAGGCATTGTTTCTTAACAAATATCTGAAAAACTATCTGTAAAAGATACTTTAGAAAGAAAACAGAAGTCAAAACAAGTCCCAAAAGTTTTTTGAGAACAAAAATCTTAAAACATGAACAGCTTAAAATCATAAGCTACAAAGGGAAAAATCCTGCTCCTCTTTCTGCTGGGAGGTGGGCTTTGCCCACAGCAAAATGAGTGCGGATGCGGTTGTGGTGGCAATAGCCGCAGCATTTTCACTACTTTTTTGTGGCACTGAAGGAAAAAAAAAGAAAGCAAGCAAACTACCCATCTGTCTGAGGCACGCTCCTGAGCAAAACCTAGGTCTTTGGGCTTGGGTCAGGGAAGACAGGATTTGCCTCAACAGGATGCATGAGTGGATTAACATGACAAATTAACTATTAATCCAAGTAGTAGCTAACTATTAATAAACTCCTCATGAACACTACCTTAGTGGTTTGAACTCTTCGCTCCCTGTGTGTTTTGAGTTTGGAGGTTGAATATGAACTAGTCTCTTTCCTAGAGGCAGGTGTAATGGTCGTCTGAGTGAACAAATACAGATGAGTCCATCCTGTGGCCTTTGTAAAGATGTTGCTTTTAGTATGACCATGGTCAAGGCACTTCAGACTTTGGATCTGAAAGAAAGAAGCTATTTTTGCTACTCTTCAGTCTCACTTTCCCTAAATAACAGATGTGGATCTCTCTAAATTTGGTAGAGGGAATGAATTGGAGGGAGGTACTTGCACGCTGCTACTTTTTCCATTTTCCATTTTCCATTTTCCATTTTCCATTTTCCATTTTCCATTTTCCATTTTCCATTTTCCATTTTCCATTTATGTAGCTGCCAACTCATAATGGTTTTCCACTTGACAGATATGACTGTTTTTTTTAAAAAAACTTTTACAGTATTATTTGTTAGCAACTGGTTATCAAACCAGTACAAACGTATTTTAGATATCATTGGAATATTTCTTTTTCTCCTTTTGAAATATGAAAGGAACTGGTCTGAGAATTCCTTGCATCCACCTCTATTTTCCTTGCTTTAAGTTCAGTTTTACTTTTCTTGCAGCCAGTGGAAAATCTCAGTGAATTTAACTAGAGAAAAAGGGATTTCAGCCACACCAGTTTAAGTTCAAGTATTCCAATTCATGTTGGTATGAGGAGGAAAAAGATTACAAATAATACTTGAATAATAAGTTTTGGTTCCAAGGGTTTATTTAATTTCAATAATTTAATTTAAATTTAAATTAAAAAGAGCAACAGGTATGTGACTCAGGTGCCAACATAAACAGGTACCTAGCTTGGACATAATTATGCAAGTAAATCTCCTTTTGCCCTTACTTGAGTGCTCGGCTCTATCATTTTAATGAGGATTTTATTCTGTACAGTGTTTGCAGGACTAGGTCCTCCATCTGTAATGACTAAATCTCTCTGAAATATTTCAGTCTTACAGATAGTTTTCATCCCTGTGTCTCTATGTATTTACATTAGCAAGCTTTTATTGTCCAGTAAAAAAGTATGCCAAATTTTGCCTGAATGCATAAAGTATAAAAAATTTCAGAGTATAAAAAGTATAAGGTATAAAATAGTTGCATATGATAGAAAGTCTTTCATTTGTATACTAACTAGTTTTAAGTTTTGCTTGCTAGTGAACTAGTTTTTAAATTATGCTTTAGACAAAGTATACTTAAAAGAGAGCATATTTACTTATTTTTTAAATACAAAAATTCAGGAATTGCACTATCCTTAAGGCTTCAGGCATTTCTTTTATGTTTCCTATGATGTGAGAGACCTTGGTGATAGTTTGTAATTAAAGCGTTCTGAAAAGTTTTTCCTTTTTTAAAAGGAAAAGCAAAAAGAATCAAAAAGAAAGATATAAGATGCCTTATTGGGAGAAAAAAAAGAAAAAGAAAACCACCCAAAACCAACCCCCAAAACTCTACAGGGTTGCAAGAGGAGAAGAAAAAGAGTAAAAGTTCATTTCAACATAGTGATTTATAGGGAAAGGCTCAGCAGCTTACATAAAACCAAAAGGGGAAGTGGTCGAACATTGGGTGAAATCTCCATTCACATGTTTTGTAATAAAAGGCTGACTGTAGGCTTTGAGCCTTGCTTCCAGTCACAGACAATGGCAATTGCAGAGCAAGACTAATAACAGGATTTAGCATAAATCCACCACAGGAAGTGAACAGTTGTACTGGCGAATAATTAGCCAGGGAACATTTTATGGCAACATCAGGATGCTCTCTGTGCTTTAAAGCATTGTCTGCAACTGTGATCATGGGAAAAAAAAAAAAAAGTCACTTCTCCCTGTTTGTAGAAGACTTTACTTGTAGATAATTTTTTTACATAATTTTAATAATTTTTCTCCTTGGTTTAATTTAGTAGCAATAGTGTAAGTATTGAATTTGCATTTGAAGTTTTTTTTTTTTTAGATGTTATTTTCCTTTTTGTTCCCTTCACTGATGCTTTTTATTGCAAGGTGAATTGTGTTTATTTTGCATGGCTAACAAGTGGGTTCAAAGCAACACTTTGATCTTGAACCCCTGCCAGATTCCAAGAGCTGAAAGTCCCCCTGTGCAGGAAAGTAGACCTGTACTCACAAAGCCTGGCTAATTTGCAATGGAATGTCAAAATTACTGGCACAGCTGACTACTGTGGTGCAGTACAGTCTATAGTTTTTCTAATTAACAGGGATCTGCTTTTCTCCTTATGTTTGTTTGTTATTTGTGAGAAGACTAACTTTAAGTATCACGGTTCCTTCTCTAGGTGAGGGACTTTTAAGTCATTGCATTAAAACAAACAAGCATAGGAAGAAAACCCACCAAACCAGCTACTGTGAAATCTTGACTTTTCAAAAGAGACAATTTTCTAATACCCAATGCAATTCGCTCTGAAGGAAGCAGTCTATCTGCTCTTTTGCATTTTACAAAAATTGCAAAGAATTTTAGCTGAGAGTACTCAGGTCCTATGTGGGTACTCTGATACATTTCTACACCTTTAGTCTTCGTCAGTCCTGCCCATTGAGAGTGATATTTGTTCTCCTGGAAACAAGATACATGAATGAAACTCCCTGAATAAAACTCCATCTCATTTCCATTGCCTTTGCCTATCTGTTTCCTAGCCACAGGGGAAAAAAAAAAGTGAGGAGACTGTTCCCTTGGTATATCCACTAAGAATTCCAGAAACTAGAAGTACTAAGATAGGCTAGAAGGTTCACACTAAATCATTTGGTTTGTGCATCATCAGTCTGTACTTCAGTGAAGAAAAGCAATGACAAAATCCCTGGATGCTCAATCACAAGTGTAGCTGGAGAAACAGAGGTCCAGAACTATAATCCTGAGTCTGGCTCTAGCGAGGCTAAGGAGGGAGCAAGGTACCTCAAACCACTCTCAGAATTGCAAATCATGACTGTACTGGTCATCCAGACACCCAACCTGGACCATGGGGTACATAAAAAAAGAAAATACTTGCAAAGCTTCCATGCCTTTCTGGGTTTAGGCTGTATCTGCTCAACCGATAGTGAAGCTGTAGTGTATTCCTGAATATGTGCTAGCCTAAGCACTGCCAGCAACAGCAAAAGCACAGAAACAACAGCTTTCTAGCAACATTGGAAATTGGAGCATAAACTATCCTGTGTCCTTAAGCACACTCCTTTGCTTTACTGAGCTGACGGGAGAGTGCCCAGAGATGGTTCTGTGTTAACAGGCGTTCATTAGGACAATGAAGTACACACAGGGCTTTTTTGTGTAAATAAGCAAGATTGAAAAAGGGCAGGAGAAAGGAAATAGTATTAGCTATAATGTCACAAGTAAGGAACTGAGGCACAGAAATATTACCAACAGGATTTTCAGAAGGATTAAAGCAGCATGACTTTATTGACTGTGCTGCATTAACATTAAATGTGGTTTGACCCTCAGTGATTTCTTCAAAGTAAGACTGGAAGCAGAACAGGAACCAAACCCAGGTCAATACTCAACCCACAAACCCATAATTTCTTTCCTTATTTCTCTTCTATATTTAGGGGGAAAAAAAAAAGGGGGACCCATGTGCCTGTAGTGTGACCTGTCATGCTGCTAAGTCTCTACTTGTACAAATCCAGTCCCACTATTTTAACCAAGTCTAATTTTGAATGCTGTCTTTGGCATTCTGCCTTGGATTTCGCACAAGGCTTTTTTTTTGTGGGATTTTTTTTTCTTTATTTTCTTCCTCTTTTGAGAAGGGAGATAGTAAATGTGAATAATTATTTCTCCATGAAGAACAGATCTTTTGTAGTCAAGTTTGGCATCACTGCCATTTCTTACTTACTTAAAGTTTAAACTAAAACCATGGTATTTGTACTGTGAAAATCCCTAGGAGGTTCCAGATGAATCATTCATGGGAGCTTCCAGTGAAAGGTTATATTTTTTAATGTTCTGTTTATGGGACCTGTTTTCTGTGTTGTTTTGTTTGCATTCTGTGAGAATTATGTTCTGAAAACTAAAATTGGTAATTTTATTTTTTTAAACGGTTCATACAAAATATCTAGATCAAATTGGGCATCAAATAAAAATCCAAAAAAAGGATGAATTTGATTTTGGATACAGCTACAGAAATGTAACATCCATTTAAAAGGAACGTGCATATTGTACAAGTTCTGGAATGCGATATATACATGCCTACATATTTACATATGTAGACATATACAATATGTCTACATATTTACAGAGGAAGACAACAGAGATAAATCATTAAAGGAATGAAGAAAGGGGTCAGATTTTGAATTCAAAATTGCCACACACGAGTTTGTACCTGCAGCAGTAAGTGGATCAATAACACTATAGCTATTCTGCCAAGTTTTATGGCTAGCAATGTCTGTGAAGTTTGAAGTGCAGCCCTCTTCTGTTAATTATATACATATGTATATATAAAAGAAAGTTGTCCTCAGCATGTGATTTTTATATCTATAAATTCAGAGTTATGTTTACCTGCTTAACAATAACAACAATCACCATCATCATCATCATAGTATTCATTTGCAGCCGAATGCTACAAAGTCAGCACAATTGTGTGGGAAAATGCAGCAATATCAAGAAGTGCTAGTATTTTTGCAAACAAACCAGCTAGTGACAGGGCCTTGGGGTATGTTGAAAAATATTTCTAGGCTGTCTCAGTTTTTGCAAGATGAGTCTGCTTGGTTGCTCTGACGCTTGCTCCCATTATGAACAACAAGCCATATGTCGGCATGGATGTTTTTAGTTGCCACATAGTTTTAGTCTGTTCTTACTATGGAAGATTCTGTAGAGAAGTTATCATCTGAGATGCAGACAGCCTAAATAATGCACCAACTGTGAGCTGACAATCAAATTCTGAAAATGAGTATACCTTATGCTTTTGTTATTCAGACCTATATTTTATATGCCAAAATATAGATAAAACTGGCATATCAAATTCAGGAAGAAAGTTTCTTATGTTGCTTGTTCTATTAGTATTTATTACTTATTGTAATAAGTAAAGGAAGTACTTATAAAGGAAATAAATAAAGGGAAATGTACCATAATTTCTTTCACAATTAAATGCAAGTGTAATAAAAAAACATCACTGAGAATTTTTTAAATGAGGTTCCACTGAAGCTGGCTCTCTATGATATAGCACTAAATATTTTGATAATAATTTGTAAGAAAGAGTTAAATGATTTCTTGTAGGTCATCATTTGTCACCTAACAATGAAGTTTGTAGGTGACAGAAAACACCCCATCAGAATGGTAAATGTCAATACAGTTCATCGAAAGTCACCTGCACCGTTTGATAAGTTAAGCAGAAATAATATGTATTTTGAAACATAAGGACAAACAACTCAGGCCACACTTTAAGGATGAGAAATTATTTCAGTCACTGTTATCTAAAAAAGGACCATGGTAGGAAGAAAATACTCCTATTAAGCTAGTGCTGTTACTCTGTGACTAAAAAGACCTAAAATGATTCTGGGATTTATGAGCAGGAACATATGAAGTAGCTGTAAGGGGATCATATTACCTCTGGTACAACTGTTACTGCAACGCTGAGTCCAGATCCAATACCCACACCTGAAGAATGTGTTATTACATTGGAAGGAATGTGTGCCAGAGACGAGACAAATGCTAGGGAAGGAAGAATCAGAAAATGTGTATTATTGCTAAAGATTTAATGAGATCATGTGTATAGCAGAAGGATTTTCAGTCTGGCATTCAAGCACTGTATGAAAGTGAAAGGTCAACAAAAGAGAACCTTGTAATAAAGCATAGTGTTTAAAAGCAGTGGTAATTAGATGTTGAGACAAAGCTCACTAACGCTTGCAATATACAATGTATTTAACTCAAGATTTAACGGTTTTTGTAGCACAGCTAGTGGGCTTGAAGCAGGTATCAATTCAAGAGGACCTCATGGCTCCAGTTAAAGAGGTCAGATGGATTATCACAACAGACTAATGTTAGCCCACTGCCACCAGCCTAACTCCATGTGCTCAGAGCAATAGTCTGTGCAAAAACTAAAGAACTAAAACTCCTCTGTGGAGTCTCTTCTCTCTTCCCATGGAAAAAGTGAACACCACATGCTGGACATAGGATTGAGAATCTGCAGTACATTAAGCAGGATCTCCACTAACTTTAATCACCTTGGCTAATTGTCTGGACTTCATTGACAGTCAGCAGAGAGGAACAAGGATCTCAACTTATGGGCAACTTACCCCATCCTGCTAAGTGTCAAAGCTAGACAAGAATGCTTCACTTAGATATTCTCTTACCGCAGAAAACAGAAGTTTGAATGAGTTGCTTAAATAAGGAGCAAGAATCACACAGGTGCAGCTGCTGACATGCATAATGAAGAGAGAAATAAGCACTTTTTAAACTCAATTCATCTCACCTGCTTTAGATACCTTCTCTAAATTTACAAATGTAGTCTTGGCAACTAGTTTGCCCTGTATATAGCTCAGTTTTTTCAGGTGACCCTCATATTATATGTCTTAAATTTAAAATGCTAAATGTAAAGAATACAAATCCTAACATACAAGAAATTGTTTTGGCTTTTAGGTCTTCAGGATATGGGTGATGGCAAAGAGAAAACAGTGACAAACCACATAGATGAAGGGGAGGGTAAACCACAGAAGAGTGGTTTTACCTCTGCAAAAGAAGAGAGGAGAGTGACAAGACTCAAAATGATACAGAGGGTGGAAAAGACATTGAGTAAAACCCTTCCTGTGAACCCCCACCCCAAGACAAATCAACATTAACACATGTCTTTGACCATCATTGGGAATTGGCACTGAGCCCTGAATTACCCAAAGAAGGAAAACTAGCTAAAAATTTTAATGAAATAATTGTGCTGAAAATAAAAGCCTGCAATTGGAATAACTAAGAGCAACAGGAAAAAGGAAAGTTGCTGCATTTCTTTTGAAACTAATATAGTCAGATACAGTATATGTTTTGTCATATGTACATGTGCTTCATTTGAAGTTTGTTAGGGCATTAATGCACAATCTTACGATCTGGTCTTGCACATAAACTTAATTTGAAACTCATCAAATGGATTATGAGAAAACAGATCAACACTATAAAAAACATCTACCCTGAAAATTTACTTAGTATTGGAAAAGGGGACAGAATTTCAGTGGAGTAATCTTTTTCCCTAGTGCTACTTTCAGTAGCCTAGAAAACAAAATGTCTTGGAGATGATGGATAACAAAGAAACATTTCTGTATATTAAGAAGCTGTGGAATCTAACTGATTATATACATTTTCAAAATTAAAGGCTAACTCAATAAATTCAAAGTATCAGGATCATTCTCTGACTCTGAGGCCACCTGGCATGGAATAGCCCACAGTTACATTATTAAACTCTCTTATTCTTTAAAACTCAGTCCCTCACCTATTGGGAGCTTGCTAACTCTCAAATTAGGCCCAGAAGTCATGCTGGAGGATGACAACTGTTACAGGACGAAACTGTGACCGGAACTGTTCTAGCAATGCAACGGTATGGCCGACTGCAGTTCCGAGCCCCCAAATTCCATAATTTATTAATATAAAATGCAATATTAGACCCCAGCTCTTAACAGTCACTACCATGCAAGTTGTTACTTCCATACACACTGCTCATTTCAAAGTGGAGTAATTGGGCTAGGTTTAAGAGTAAGATAAGTTACATGAGTAAATGTTTGCATGATCAAGTCCAAGCAGCACTGACCTTGTCCCAGGCACAGTGAACAAAAATTAAATATTGTAGCTTTTATGTTTGTTGAAGGAGTCGAGGCGGAGTGGGGGTGAGAAACTAAAGGTTTATACATATCTATATCTATATCTATAAATATATATAAAAAATATAATATA
>NW_010544225.1:35000-51571 GCF_000687285.1 Phaethon lepturus | reverse complement strand
TGTGCTCTCCATCCCCATCTTCCAGCTCAGTTGGCTATTAAGGACTGAGGCAAAGGCGGCATTAAGTACCTCAGCCTTGTCCTCGTCCTTGGAGACAATGTTCCCCACCATATCCAGTAAGGGATGGAGATTCTCCTTGCCTCTCTTTTTGTTGTTGTATTTGTAGAAGCGTTTTTTATTATCCTTTACAACTGTGGCCAGACTGAGCTCTAGCTGGGCTTTTGCGTTTCTAATTTTGTCCCTGCTTGACCTAACGAGATCCTTGTACTCTTCGTGAGTTGCCTGCCCCTTCTTCCAGAGGTGATAAACTCTACTTTTTCCCCTGAGTTCCAGCAAAATCTCCCTGTTCAGCCAGGCTGGTCGCCTTCCCCACCAGCTCTTCTTATGGCACATGGGGACCGCCTGCTCCTGCGCCTTTAAGATTTCCTTCTTGAAAACTGTCCAGCCTTCCTGGACTCCTTTGTCTTTCAGGATGGTCTCCCAAGGGACTTCTCAGCCAGTGACTGGAACAGGCCAAAGTCCGCCCTCCGGAAGTCCATGGTCGCAGTTTTGCTGACCCCTCTCCTTACTTCGTTCACAATTGAGAATTCTATCATGTCATGGTCGCTAAGCCCAAGATGACCCGGCACCAAGAGCAAGGCACTGCTCTGTCTGTAACTACTGAATAGGTTTCATGCCCAGGTAGTAGACAAGGGACTGGAAGCAATGTCCAACAAAGCATCTGAGCCTGCAGAACCTGAGCCACGCAGGAACACTAGGATAAAGACGCTAAGTGATGGAGCTGGAAAAGTCCCTGCTGCAGGAGATGAAGACCCTGTCTGTCTACCTGACCTGCTGTCTAGGGAGGCTTGCTGCTGGCCCAGGGCTCAGATCTGGGATGTGACAGAGACTACTGAAGCTTGTCTGACCCTTGGGCTATTACCTCTGCTGCTCTTCCGCATTGGCACCACTCGTATTGCCAGGATAACCTTGAACATACCAAGTGTGACTACGGGGCTCTGTGACTGTGTGTCAAAACCATGGGGGCCCAGGTAGTTTGTACTCGATCCTGCTGGAAGGGGTGAAGAGCTTCAGGAGAAGTGAGCACACTATGTGAATTCAAGAACAGAATGCTCAAGTGTTGTTGACAGCGTGGATTTGTCTTTTACAACTGTCAGGACCCTCTTCGAGGTTTGAGAACTTCTAGGAAGAGATGGGACTACCTGCCTAAGCAGGGCAAAAGCATCTTTGCCAACAGGCTGGCCAGCAACCAGTCAGGTGTAGGAGGCCTGCATGGATGAACCAGGAACTCCTGATAAAACTGGAGTGCAGAAAGATACCGTAAAAGAGGTGGAACCAAGGACAGGAGAAATATAGAGACCCTGAGCACATGGGGACAGTGTTAAGAAAGTGGAAGCCCACTTGGACTTGAATCTAGAGAGGAATGTGAAGGGCAGAAAGAAAGGCTTCTTCAGATTCAACACCAGAAAAAGGAAGACTAGGGAGAAAAAATGGGCTTGATGCTGAATGGGATAGGGGACCTAACAACAAAGGATGTGGAAAAGGCAGAGGTACTCAGTGCTTTCTCTGCTTCTCTTTGTACCGGGAAACCCAAGTCACAGATTTCTGGCTAAATGAGGATCTTCTTTGTAAAGGAGGATCAGGTTGGGAACATTCAACAAGCTGGCTGTACGCAAGTCTGTGGATCGTGATGGGATGCACCCAAGAGTGCTAAGGGAGCTGACTGATGTAATTGCAAGGCCACTCTTGATTACCTTTGAAAGGTCATGGCAATTGGCAGAGGTTCCTGAAGACTGGAATGGAACAAATGTCACTCCTATCTTCAAGAAAGGTAAGAAGGAGTATCTGGCCAACTACAGCCTCATCAGCCTTGTCTCAGTCCCTGGGAAGGTCATGGAGCAAATCACATGGAAGCTGTTGCCAAACATATTAAGGACAAGAAGATGACTGGGAATAGTCAGCATGGATATATGAAGAGCAACTGATGCTTGACCAACCTAATAGCCTTTTACAATAAAATGACTTGCTCAATGAATGAGCAGAGATTGGTGGATGTTGTTTATCTCAGCTGTAGTGCGGCTTTTGACACTGTTTTCCATAACATCCTCATTGACTGACTGAAATGGTCAGTGAGGTGGATCGAAAGCTAGCTTTATTGCTGGGCTTGAAGGAATGTGATCAGCATTACAAAGGTCAGCTGGAGGACAGTTACTAGTGGCATACCCCAGGGATCAGTATGGGGGCTGATACTGCTTAAAATCTTCATTCATGATCTGGATGATGGGGCAGAGGTGCTCAAACCTTGAGCAAGTTTGCAGATGAGAAGTCGTTGATATGCCAGTGTGGTGTACTGACTTTCAGAGGACCCTGGGAGACTAGAGAAATGGGCTGACAGGAACCTTGTGAAGTTCAACAATGGGAAGTGCAAAGTTCTGCTCCTGGGCAAGAATAACCCCATGCAGGAGGACAACTGGCTAGAAAGCAGCTTTGCAGAAAATGCCCTGTGGACTCTGGTGAACAACAAGCTGACCATGAGCCAGCAATGCATTCTTGTGGCAAGGAAGGCCAACAGCACCCTGGGCTACATTAAGAAGAGCTTTGTCAGCAAGTTGATGGAGATGATCCTTGCCCTTTACTTGGCATTGATGAGAAATCTGGACTGTCCAGTGTCTGGTTCTGGACTCCCCAGTACAAATAAGACATGGACATACCAGAGCAAGTCCAGTGAAGGGCCACAGAGATATTATGGGGTAGGAGCACCTCGTATATGTCAAGAGAACTGCAACTGTTTAGTCTGGAGAAGAGAAAGCCAGGGCATGGGGGAGCAGGCACATCTTATCAATGTGTATAATGCTTGATGAGGGGGAATAAAGACAGAGCCATAATCTTCTCAGTGGTATCCAGTGAAAGAACAAGAGGCAACAGACACAAATTGAAATACAGAATATTCTATTTAAACTCTTTTTTTGTGATGATAGTCAAACACTGGGGCAGATTGCCTGAAGAAGTCATGGAGTCTCCGTCCTTGAAGACATTCAAAGCTCAGTTTGACAAGGCCCTGAGCAACCTTCTGTAATTGACCCAGCTTCCAGCAGAGGGGTTGGACTAGATATTTCCAAACCTCAACCATTCTATTATCCTGGTCTGAAGCACCTACCACTTCCTTTAAAGTCAGCTGACGTCTTTTACAGTGGCAGCTTTTGCTCTGAAGTGGGGTCACAGATGGGAAGGCCATCATGTCTTTCACTAACCCTTTCCAACTTGCTGTTGGTTGGGGTCAGTATTGCATGCCATTGTAACTTCAGATGGTTATCAGCATCTTACTAAATGAAAGGAACCCTCAGAACTGAAAGAACCGTCTTAAGCTATCTTTTTTTCTTGATTTAAATTCTCCCAGTTTTTATAAATGGAGGAAATCTACCTTAACATTCTCAGACTTTTAATAAATTTCCAGCAGATGGTGAGAGTAGGTGTGTGTTTGATAAAAACCACATAATCTATTTGAGAACAGCGCTAAAAGAATAGTGTTGCAAACACCTAAAAAGCCTTAGGTTAAGTAATCTTACTCTTAAAATGATCATATGGGTGTTTTATTGGTGGAGGAGTTGAATGTTTAAGATAGAAAAGTGACATTATCATCATTAAAATTGTTTTATTTTAATGTAACAAGGAGTACCATTTTGAACAGGATTTGAATATTTCATGAAGCCCTATGTTATTGAGAGAGATATTCTAGTTATCATCTAAACATTAATAATTTGAAGAAGGGAAGATTATCCATTGTCTTATTATAAATAATTTGGGCAAAATGCCTGATCAGCTCTAAAGATGTAGTTGTAATATCAACCTAAAGCTGGAAGTGATTCGGCCATCCCTGTATTAGTTATCCAGCTGAAATAGGAAAAAGATCTATTGCTCAAAGGCTGGAAAACATCTTTTTCTTCCTGATATTACCTTAATTATCAAGTTGGTGATGAATTTGATTTCAGTTTCATTTTCATTTGTGTAGATGTGAGGATCTTTCCTTATTTACTTCAATTCATTAGGTAATATAAAATTGGTAATGTATGCTTGAAGTCACTTCCCCAAACAAAAGAGTTCAGAACTTGAGGTGTTTAGAGGTAGCTGAAGTCAGCCATGTGCTGCATGTTGTATGGTCCATAAAACTGTTCCCTGTCGTCTTCATATCCGAGCCAAGGCTTGCCTCCCATCACAAGCACGCTGAACAGATTATTCAAAGGGTCCACAAGTCTTATACACTGTCAGTGCTTCCAAGCTTTTGATTTACAAAAGTGATATGAATCCTGTATCTTCATTCGTTTCTTGCATACATGTGTCAGCAATCAGGTTGTATGGAAGTGGGTAGAAAAGAAGTGCTGGAGAGTTGAGTTCAACACCAAGAAGTAGAAGAAATAGCAAGTGGAATCTGTGAAGTAATATACATTATATTTTGTAGTGCCCAGCAGAAACAAAGATATTTTGTTAAGTTATCTAATATTTTCACATTCTAGTTCTATCAAACTCATAATATAAAATCTACAGTTGAGATTCATAGAAGGTCTCTCTCATCAGGCGTATCTTACACTTTATAAACAATTCATTCAGAAAAGAACATCAAGAGAGCAAGCCTTAAGTGATATCTATCTATCACTTGCTAGTGGCTTAGTGTTTTGAGCTCTGCGTGTGACAAGGGAAGTGACACAAGTACTATCCTTAGTGAATTACTTGAGAGAAAAAACAGATAACACTGTGGGAGGACAGAGAGAGAGAGGCTTTTTTTGCTTTAATTGAAGGGATCAGATCCTCAGCTAGCCCATTAAGTCAATAAAGCTACTCTCATAGACAACAGCTGAAAGTGTTGGCTTTTGCCTTTGTGATGTATCTTCCTATTCTGTAGTGAGACATGTACTAAGAAAAGGCTCGGAAAAGGTTGGCTGAGTGAGTCGACTCAAAAATTGGAAAGACACATGGGGAAAAAAATCTCAAAAATAAGAATAGCAAGCACACTGAGAAGAGCTTATATCTAACAAACTGAGCAGATGATAAGAGACTGAGGAGTGGGCCTTGGCTAGAGCCAAGGAAAGATTTAAGGATGAGGAGCTGAGGTATGCCCAAAATATAAGCTAGAGCGAGTGGAAGGCTTTTTAAAGGGAATTGATGTGATCAGAGTGAAGAAAATTTTTTATAGAGTAAAATCACTTTCCGATTTCAGCTGCTGGGTTTTTTTCTCTTAAAGTGTTTTGCTACGGTATGCTTATTTGCTGACTGTTACAGATTTAAGGTTGTGTTTCTTTCTACTGTGTCCCTCCATCCATCAGTCAAGCAGCAGCAGTTGTGAGACAGAACCTGGGAGAGGGAAGAAAAAAAAGCAGTTTCCTCTTAGACAGCAGAAGGGGCAGCAAGAGGGGCACAGAACAGATGAGAAAACAGCCAACTCATTTACAGATTTTCTCATTTGAGGTTCTTGATACAAAAACATTCCTGGTTCTGATGTGCAGACTGAGGCTTGTCTATATATTTATAAAATTAAGTGAAGTGCAAATCACACTAGAAGATTTATGCTAACGGTGTTTCTAAAACACACCAAAATGAGTAGAATGTATCACCAACTGCTTCTTGCGACTATACTTCTTCCACAGAAACATTTTTAATAGTTAAGCAATTAAAATAAAAGAATAGGCCAGTAACTGAACCTAGGGCTTCTGGATCCAGTACTGTGCCTTGCCACAGACTCCCTTCATGACCTTAGCAGCCTTCTTCCCCAGTTCTCACAGAGATAACAGAGACATCTAATTCAAAACCAGTGTTGCTGAAAACTCCTGCATAGCTGCTTCTTAACCCTCAAGGTGCCTGCAGCACATGAGCATGTTACTTTCTAGCTTTAAAGGTTCTCTGGGTGCCTACATTTGCGATTTTATGGTGTTTCCAAATTAATAGGACTGAGCAGCTTGTCACCAATCTTGTATTTAAGCCTGGATGGAATACAGGAACTAGAGGGTCATCCACTTAAGACAACTGGAAGGCTCCATCTGGTTCAGAGAGTGCATCTGGTATGCAGACAGAAGAGCGATCCTCACCAAATGCAGCTGCAGCTGCTATTTTAAAGTACAGAGAGAGGACATGCCCCCTTTATACAATAGCCCAGTGGTGAGGGCTCTTGTCAGGATGTGTGAAACACAGATTTAGTTTCTTTCTCTTCCTGAGGGAATTCAGCCCCTCATTTCCCACCTCTTGAGAGTCATTTAATCTCCTGGCTAGAGCTTATTTTGGGTGGGAACATTCTTCACCTCTTCTGCTGAAGCAGTGCTGCCGTGCAGAAAGAGTTCCAGAGCCACCGCCTGTGGAAGACAAGAAGGATGCTTAACTCCCACGTATGCTTTAGGGAATCCCATTCGTGATTCTGGAGCATACTGTGGGAAGCAAATCTCCCAGCATTAGGCACTGGGAGTTGGGGGGGGCGGGGGGGGATGACGATTTTAGCTTTCTAAGTCCCGTATTGAACCTGCTTTGATTATACTTTACCTAAAAAAGCCATTGTGTAGGTAAATAAACTGAGAGTTCAGATACTGGTGTAGTGAATGCAGCGTAATATTTTGAACAGAATGTGCATGTATGGGTTTTAATTTTATGATTCATGCGACAAAATTATGAATATGCATGGAAAAGTAAGTTACTGTTTGTAAGACTTGCGATACCAATGAAAAGATACATTCATTAATAAAACATTTGGGGGGGGGGAATCAAGTGGATTTTACATTTTTAATAGAAAATTGAAAGTTATTATATTTTCATTTAACCAGAACATTTTACAACAGAAGAAATTTGGATTAGGTATCGACAGAGTGTCACCTGATAAAATGTGTGGGGAAGTTTGAACAGCAGATGTCTCACCCAGGGACGCTTCCCTGAGGAAACAGCAGGAACCTCCTGTACACTCACTTTGCCTGGCATTCATCTCCCGACCAGCTGCCAATTTTAAACTATAGCAAGTCTCTCAGTTTATAGTCCTTTCAAGCTAAAATCTGTTACGTTTGGGGAAAAATAGCAATACTTATGTAAATCAATAATTGCATTGTATGTAATACAGTAAATCCATAACATGCCTAGAGTGACACTAACAACATCACGCACGGGTGTGCTATCAAGCAACACGTACAAAACGATTCATATGCATTAGAGTCTGAATATGTCTTGTTCAAGTACTCATTTTGTTTGGCACAAACAGCCTTCTTTTTGCAACCCAGGAATAAATATCGCTTTGTTTCATCACTTTTTTTTCTTCAGTGGAACTATTTGCTAAGGCTAAATCCTAGCCTCCATTCACATCACAGTTCTGCCTACAGTTTAAATATACTACACAATGATGATTATTGATGTCTGCTGTCTTTCAGTCTGCACTGCAGAGCACTGGTCAAGCAGCCACGCACAAATTGGTGAAAATCTAGCTTCTTCATATGAATGAGATTTGCAAAATTAGAGGCAGATTGGAGATAATAACAGAAAAGAAAATGCTGCATGTCTGTGGAAGTCATCATGAAAAGAGCCTTAAATTAACTACCCTTTCATTCTGTATTCTAGTCTCCTGTTTTTTTCTCTTATTGGTGCTGGGTTTTGGTCTTATGTGTCACAAAATGTTCCAGTGCTGAATACAGACACAATTTTTACAGCTTGCTTTGATGCTTCTCTGGATAAATCAAAACTGAAAATATTCTTGTATTATTTTAAGTGAAACCACATGAAAGATGGCAGCTTGATCATCTGAGGGAACTGAGAGATCTGAGAGCCAAGACAGGTGCAGGTAAAGTCAATAGTTACAGCTGTTTTGTGATGTCTACTCAAGCACTTCCCACTGTCAAACAGAAATAGGATTTCCAAATATTTTTTCACAGGCATGTGTGAGATTTTAGCTCTCAGTAATAGAAGTCTGACCTGGAGCAGATTGAAACTGGCAGTGCCAATATGCAAGTTCTACCTTTACATATGGAAATTATCATTCCTATGAGCTCCCCAAGATAGAAAAAGCTTTTAAAAGAATCAAAATTTGTAATGTATGCATTTGGTACAGTTTTACAAAAATGTAAGGAAACGGTGCTAAATAAGAGAAGGATTTGGTCATAAAATTTCTAAAGAAACCACAACTCCAGTACCACTTTCATATTGGAGACTGACAAAGACAATGGGATGCCCATTTGGCTCCATTTGTAGCTTGCCTCCATTCAAGTAGTCTCATGCTTAATTAAAATTTGGAGCCTGGGCTCTGATTTCTCGTTCCCAGTTTCTGGATGACTCGCATTTTTTCCTTTGATTTTGTTTGAAAGATGAGAAAGGTCTCTACCATTCTTGGAATTGTGAGGGACATCCACCTCTCAACCACTCTTAAAACTTTCAGTTCTCCAGCTTTGAAACCTGGTAATACTGCTGCCATTTTGTTGGTTAGATGTTGAGTTAGATCTCCTCTAAATTTAGCTTCATTTCTTTCCTTCTGAAGCAAGATATTTCTACTGAAGAACAAAATTCACATAATCTCTTCCTCTTTGCACATTCACTAGCAGCACGTATGGTCTTATTGGACCATTTCTATTTGTAGTCATGTCCTCTGCCTTTAGTATCTGTTTTCCAAATAATACAATTACACCTTTTAGTGGTATTATTATAATTTTTATTTTCAATTAATGCAATTAATTTGTATCTGCTAAATAACAAATGGCATACTGATGGTAAAATTTAAAACTAGCCTTTATGGTAAAACATTTGTTTGCAAAAAACTGCAAGAAAAGCACAGCAACCTTTTAAAATATTGATTATGGGTAACATTTTAAAGGCACTTCATGCTCTTAATTCTCATTGATGTAATAAACTCAGATTGCTGCCTAGGAAATTTTTACCCTCCATCCAATAACTGTGAAAGTGAGAAGACTATGTTTTACTACAACCATAGCAATTTCTTGTCCAGCAGAAACATTCAAATGGAAGACTGCAGTGAATGTGACTTGCTTGACTGGATTTTAGTGCTAATATTTTCTTCCTGCAAGTCATTTCACATCTATTTTCTTTTTTTTTTTTAAATGCTTCAATCTGTCCTGATGAAGTGGAGCTGAGTCAAAACAGGTTTGAACTGTCCCGCTTCCTTGGTTGAGTTTCATCCTTTTTCTTAATGAAGTCTTAGAAATGCTAAGGGAATTACATCCAACGATTTACTAGTTGGACCCCTGCCCTTCACTACCTGTAAAAAAGCAGTGCTGAAATCTGTCTCCTGTTTTACTAGAGGTATTTAAAAGGTAATGTTGGAGTAAGTTTGGTCACATTTTGATAATATAGGTGTCTCTGATTCCTGCCATGCTGTTTTAAGCATGGATTTTGTTACAGTTATGGGACAGCTATGATTCATGATCTCTTAGTGATAGGTACAGACAGTGTTCATGCTGTCTTTGTTAAATCTAGCTTTTCCTATCTCTAACCACAGGGGTCTGCTCATTAGCATGATGTAACTTTCTGTACTGGACAATTTCTTTCCTCTCAGAAGTATGAAATGAATATTTTTCTTCTCAAGGACCATGACATGTAGCCTTCTATTAGGCTTCATCTTGCTTCATCCTCAGCATATGAAATTATTTAGGATAGGACTATTGAATGTCTGGTATTCTCCTCCTATTTCTGTATTTCACCCAAAGAATTTTTTTTAGGTAGAAAATTACTAAGATGTCCATTATGCTAGGATTTCTGGAGTCATTGTGAGGGCAAGGGATAATTCCATCAGCTATGCCCAGTGTCCCAGAGTCCTAGACAAATGACCATCATTCACATATGGTGATTTTGGTACACTATACTCACTGTACATGCATGTAGAAAAATTTCTACATTGACAAAAAGATTGCCTTGACTTTAGCATCCATATATGAGCCATTTGTGCAGCACTTTGGTGGTAGCTCTTCCATGTCCAAGATGCAGCAAGATGCAGCCTCATTGCACAGCAGCTGTATACCATATAAACATATATTTCTGGCCAGAAAAGTTTAGAAAAAATTATGGGAGTTTGGATATGTTTTGCAGGAGATTTAGATGTGCACGCTCCCTTTTCATGTAGATAACATGCTCTCTTGACTTTCCATTTTTCTGACCAAGGAAGAAAATCTGAAGGAAATATAATGAGTTCAACTCAGTGAAGACACAGGTAAGATTGGAAAGTGGAGGAATGACTGAGAGAAACAGGCCATCCACCGAGCACACCTTCAATGGGGTTTGTCAGCTAGATATGTGAATTGCAATTGGGCTTCTCTTCTGACTAATTAAGTCAAACTCATGTCTTTCCATAGCTCTTTGGAGTCTTAACGTAAATCTAGTTTGCTTTACTTAATTTGGCAACATAATTTGTATATATACTGGGAGATTATGAAGAAACATGAATCTGTGAACCCACTGTTACTGTTGAGCTGAGGACTATAAATGTTGTACAAAAGTTTTTGCTCCCACCTGAATCTCTTGAAGTGGACTAAAGACTGAATGACATCCTTCCCACCCCTGCCCTGCTTTGGAATAGCAATGGGAAAATGTTCTGGTTTGCATTTTTCTATCACTTTTCCTCTAATTACTTGTTTCACACATGAAAAGATGTTTGCTGCTTTTATTTGCCCTGGATGCTGCCTTTTAATATTTATCTATTGAGATTATTTATTTTTACACATCGCTACAGAAGACTCACTCTGAGTGCTGTATTTTCTAATATCAAAAATTTCTATGCTTTGAGTATCCAATAAGTTCACATCAACAAGTAATTTATTTCAGTAGGGACAGAGCTACAGAGCATATCTCAGTTTCTATGTTTGCGTTCTGATAGACTGATATGTATTAAAAGTACATGGTAGCTCTGAGCATGGGTGGATGACTTACATATGTCTATTTATATTCCATTACTGACCAAAGAATAGAAGGCAAACTTCAGCAAATTAGATGGAACCTATTAAATACGATTATCATGAGCATTTTTTCTAGTGAGGGTTAAAAACCATTTGACTTCAAGCTCTTTTCCATTGTCTGTACTTTATTCCTCAGGATATAAATCCATTTTGTAATTACTCCCTTCTTCTTATCTCAGAAACTTTGCCTGACACACCATTCCATATGTTTATGATTCTCTGAATGAAAAAGTGTTCCCTGACAACCATTCAGATTTTTTTCCTTTAATTTCCATTTATGCCTTATTGTCTTATAATGTTCAACTGAAAATATATGTTGCAATATTGTGTGACATTATCTGTATTACTTAAGATTTTATATAGCCATACATCAACCAAACATCAGATAAATCTCATGCTTCTCCTTTTTTTCCTACATCTTCCCTTCCAGAGCTGTATAGGTAGTAGATTCAATTTAGTCTCTATGACAAGTTGTCTTTAAGCATTTCTTACAAACCTAGGACAGAATACATCTGCAATTTTGCCTGAGTCACTTTGAAAAGCGAACTGTATATATATAATTTGCTAAGCCTTCTCCGCAATTAGAAAAAAATAGGAAAAAATGTTAAATATTTGCATTCAGCACTACGCAGTATTGTTTACAGAACTTCATAGATTTACTAGCATTTGCAAATTGAGGGAATAATCCAGCAGCACACTGAATAAGAGCTTCAGGACTGGAACACTATATAATGTTACCTGACTAATTTGCTGGACTTGCTAATAAATAACTAAGTTACACAAGAAAGGTATTCAGATGATTTGTAATCCTGCAATAATGGCTTCTAAATAGTTAAGATTACACTGAGAGATGAGAACCTTTTTCCCCTATATGCCATATACCAGCAGGGAACAAAATCAATCTTGTGAAGGCTCTGATTACTTGTGCTGCAAGTTTCTTGTCAGCAGATTCAAAATGTGCAGTGGAATGAATCTTCTGCAAGGTAGAGGTGCTGTCTATCAGCTGGGCATCTTTCCTCCCCTCTCTCCTTCCACCTTAACTTCCTGCGGAATATGTGGTTGTGATAAATTAGAAGAAGAAGAGAAAATACAAGGTGCTTCAGCACAACCATTTTAATCCTCTACTGTCAATGCAGAGGCAGGGTGACACCAATTTTAGTGTCTTCCAGGTGAAAAATGTACCCTTGAAGTGGGAATGTGAGGAAGTTAAGGAACAAATGAAAGAATCACTTTTGTCTAAAATATAATGGTACTTGAGTGTATGCAAAAATATTGTGTTGAAAGGACAAGGTTTAAATCCATTAAGGACTGTGACTTAGTCAGAAAAAAAAGACAGTGAATAAAATTCAAGTTGAAATCAGCCCTTATTAGAACGGGTCTGAAAAAAACCCAAGGGCTAATGCAAGCATTTCAGGAGGGTGAAAATCCAAATCAGGATCTGAACAGACTGTAAGAGTCAGCCTTTACCTTTTTAGTAATCTAAATCAAATCCATATCTCGTCTTTGCCAAACTTTTGGGATACTGCAGTTAAGATTTTGGGGTTTTCTGCCTGAATTTTTATCAACAGAACTTTAAAAAAATCCTTTGTATTTTTTAATGAAACTTAAGTTACTTATGGCAAGCTAAGAAAGAAATGTTGTGTTTTGAAAGGACAAAATATATAATGCATTTTAACCATGTTTTCTCTCAGTACTATAGAAAAGGAGCTTGTACCATCTTGTTGCTTTGGTGAGGAGGAGTGAGGTTTGCTGCTTAGAGGTCTAATAGCCAGGTCCAATTTGCAACATGTGGAATTTCTGCTTCCTTCTCCCCATCTTCAGTACTCTTCAGTAGCCTCAGAAAGGAATTATAGGTTCCAAATAAATATTCCTGGAGTGATGTATCCTGGATAACATGAAGAAAAAATTGAAAAATTGGGAACTAACGATCATGAAAAATTTACTGGCACAGACCTGTCCTAGTCAGAGCAGAATTGCGCTATGCAGCACCTAACATCTTGCACAGTTCGTGAGAGTATCGTTTTATTCAGTCTTCCAATAATCACAATTAGACAGACAGGTGGCTTGGTGAAGAAGTATTATCTTCCCATCCTGTAGAAGGAGAACGGCATAGAGCAAATGGTCCGAAAAGGACAGAAGTATGATCTTAACCCAGTTTTCCACTTCCAAATTCTACCCATTAAACCATTTTGTCTCCCCAAATTCTTGCCTCCCTCCAGTGTTATTCAAATCTATGAGCCAAAATTGCTAATTTTATTACCAGTGTCCTGAAATTCTGTTGGAAGGCAAAATGCCAGGAAATGTTTCGTTTTAACCAGCATGTGGCTGCAAGTTTTATTAGTTGTCAGATTAGTTCATATTTTGTTCTGCATGCTAATCAAATTCCCAAAGACCTAAATTGCTCCCACTGCTCACACTGCCCCTCACAACTGCAGACATCTACCGCTGTCAGCAGAAGTAGAAAATCACTCAGTAGAAAAGGTAATGATCTTCAGAGAGCTACAACTTCAACTCCTTTCCTGCAGGAAAACCCATACAAGGGGGAAACAGACGACTCCAATCTTCAGAGGGCTTTGAATGGGCTAATTCATCGATCCTCCAGCTAATGGTTGAGTGCTGTGGGAGAGGAAGTGAGAATGACTATACTTTTTTATCTTTTCTCATGATCCTTGGGACATAGCACTATAGATGCCATTGATTTCAGGCCAAAAAGATGATCCTGTTGTGTGTTTGTGCTTCTGTCACCAGCAGCAACACAAATCAGCTGTTTTCCATGCTGTTGGGTGCTGTCCTCTGCCCTATGCATGCCTGTACTCATCCTAAATAAAAAAAAACATATACTGGGAATTACAGTTTATTCAAACAACAGTAACTTCCAATGAAATTGCCATCATAACATATGTGCCTATGAGACAGTTTTCTTTTCCTCAGATCTTCCCCCAGCCTCTTACTCTACCCCTGACAGATCAGAGCTAAACTCAGGCACTGCTGTTCAAAGCAGTGCTCATTAGCTGAAAGGATGAAAACTCTTATGAATAGTAGCCGGTCATCAAATACGGTCTCATCTCGTGCAGGAAACTGCAGTCTTGATAAGATGATCTGTGGGCTTTACGTTCAAGAGCGTTGCTGAAGACCTGGGAGAATTGAAGAAAGTGGCGTTTCGGTCACCTCCAGCTCTATCTGCTCTCACCACGGTCCTTTAGGAGCGCCTAGGTGGGAAAAGGATGGAGGAGCAGAGGCACCAGGCTCTCTCCAGACACGCAGAGGTGGCATTCAGGGGTCTGAGCCAACTGCACAGATGAATTTTGTGGCAGTGCTGCTTGGACTGAATTTGCCCCTACATTGCAGAGAACAAGTTAGAATAATCCTCTTTGCCACCAAAAAAGATGAATAAAAATGAAGGCCCAGTACAGATTACAGTAAAGGGAGACTCGCAGTTGGCCACTGCATTTGAATTGCAAAGTAGCAATCGATTAGTTTATCATTAATCAGATAATTTTGGGGATCGTGAATAATATGAAATGAAAAGAAGAAATAACTAGTGGGATAATTTTCAGGAACCATCTCTCAGCTTTATAAACTAATCCTCCTCTAATGGCCCTTTTTAATGTAATTTATAGGTTCATCATTACCCTTTTTGTATTAGTAATTATTTCTAAAATACCAAAGAACCATCTTTTTTTCAAGGTCCTTCTATGTGCCTGATTTACAGCTAGACTCATGTTGGACTCTGTCTTTCTGAGGTTTGACATTTCAAAATATTTATAGCTCTTTTACATTAATGCCTTTCTCATGAATCTGAAGGTGACCGTTATTTCTTTCATCTTGTTGTAATTAAATGTATCAACTATACCTTTATTATTTCCACTATTTATCTGTGCAGTGCGTTAAAACATTCAGATTAGCAAGTGATATTGAACATTATGTGAATTATAACAAACAAATATTTCCTAAAACATAGGCTGCACTTGATGCATTGGCTTAGAAATTGTTCCAAGAGAAAGCACAAAATCTTTAATATTTTATTGATCAGATCTAAACCTTCTGCCCAAAGTGGCAATTAAATTTCAATTAAACTGACTGAAAGCATCATATTAAATTTCAGCACTTTACGAGCTATCAGATAATGCTGCAGGACAAATCTTTAGTATGATCACACTCTTTTCAAATTATATTATCCTGTTCATTCACAATAAAAGTGACAGTTTTAGGTATACTTTCAATATTTCTTGAATATAAACCCTCTAATGAACACATTTTATTGCCTTTAAATCAATTATTATTGGATATTTTAATAAAGTGAATTGAGCACTTTGTTTTACACACTGCTTAGAAGTTATTATATTTTGCAGTCAGCATAGCAAAGAACAGTAACAGTAAGACAGAAATATCCAAACACCTAACGTTATGCTATAAATTTAATCAGCTATTTGCAATGATGAATATGCTACATTCCATTTCGTAACAGCTACTGCTACAACATGTTAATTAATAACTGATTAAATCTTCGGGCTTTGGGTCCCACTTCCTTCAGCATTGAGCTTCGGTAAATGAGGTGGGCTTGAGATGATATAACCAAAATTGCACGACCCTGAAAGTGCTTTTAAAGTATTGTCACATATGAAGACTTCAGTATTTCACTGTTGCCTCTCCCTTTGTTCCAGTGGCTCTGCGTGTGTGTGTTGATGTTTAGATTGCCCAAAAATACACCTGGTTGTGGATAAATTTGCTTAACTCAGAGGTCATTATCACTCAGTCTCCTATGTATACACATATACGTACTCAAGTGTAAATAACAACATTACCCAGATTTTTTTCATTAAATATAGATTAGGTATGAGGCAAATCTAACGTATGACTGAGAGTAGTCAAATTCCATTTCACTTAGCAGGTGTTTGGGCATGTTGAACTGAATATATTTACTGCCTTTTGTAAATAGAAATCTATATTCTATATTGATGTTAAAAAGTTATTGTGCTCTTATGGATGACTACCTGAAAATAATTATCCGCAGAAGTAGTAGATAAATTCCCAGGTGGATTTTTACAGCCCTGTACAGTCATTGTAGGGGGAAGCCGTATATTCTAACCCACGTAAATTCCCTCCTTCTGCATATGCAGATTTCACAGGTAAGAGAGCCAGGTAACATCGCTGGTTTGGGACAAGGCTTCCTGTGAATTAACCATCTCCAGCAAGTGGTCTCTCATGTAGCGTCTTAATTCCTTAAAGCTAATCATCCTCCAGCTCAGGCTTCAGGAGGAGCAGAACAACAGGCTAAAAGAAAACGCCCACAGCAGGATCCAGCTGCCCCTTGCTGCAAACAAGTCCATCTCCTCCAGCAGTCAGGTGCCACTATATTCCCTCTCCCTTTTCCTATCATGCCAGTTTTTCAAGGAGAAGGACGTGTAATGTTCAGTTGCATTTGGAGAGAAACAAAGATCAATAAAGGTAAATACAGAGAGGGGAAAAGCACCTTTTTTTATGAGAACATGGGTTTTGTACTTGAAGCACAATGTTAAAAATCTGAGGCCTGTCTTTTGCTGATACAGAGAACAATATGCCAGGGATTGCGTTATTTCACATGAATAAGTATGTTTTGTTTATTTTTATCAGTAAACACTTCTTTTTCATTCTATTATTCCTCTCCCTTGGGAGCAG